>NW_015505301.1:2274014-2275184 GCF_001515645.1 Sinocyclocheilus grahami
GTTGCTTCTCCACGATCATGGGTTCTGGTGCTGGTTCTGGAGGGTAACCGAGCTCTGGTCGGCGGAGGGAGGAGGTTGTGGCGGAGACTGGTGTTGCTGCTAAACAGGACTGCATGCGGATTGAACAATGGACGGACAATTGAATGAATTTTTCCAATCCAAATGAATCGTCATATGCAGCGAGCTGTAACCGAAGCTGGGGCTCCAGCCCCTCTCTGTAAGTAGTCAGCAGCGATCTCTCATTCCATCCACTTGCTGCTGCGAGAGTTCTGAACTTCAGCGAGTATTCAACAATTGACATGGTACCCTGTTGCAAATGGTAGATTTGGTCTCCCACGGCGGTATCTCTGTCTGTCCTTCCAAACACCTCGCGAAAATGCACCATGAAGTTCAGCAGATTGTGAATAACGGGGCTGGCCTGAGTCCAAATTGTTTCCGCCCATCGCAATGCAGGTCCTGTTAGCAGGGAGATAATAAAGGCAATTTTAGAAGTGTCAGTGGGATATGATTGCGGTTGCATTTCAAAAGTGAGGTTACACTGGAGGAGAAATCCGTTGCAATCCTCCGCCGAACCAGAGTAGGGGGCGCCGGTCGGGCCATGGTACTGGCGCTGATGTTAGGCGAAGAAGTGCTGGTTGGGATGGATGAGGTGATGGGTGGTGATGGCGGCGATGCCGGTGGATTGCATAGCACTCGTCGTAGTGAGGCTACGAGTTCCTGGAATGGATCGGGTTACTCATCTGTGCCGTCGGTGTTGGTCCGGTCTTCTGTAATGGAAGAGGTCTGACGCAACAGGTTAGTATAAATCAAATAGGTTTATTGGGTCACAGAGAGTACTGGGGTAGGGTTCAGAGGATGTGATGGTGAGGGAATAGTTCGAAGGATATGATCCGGGTCTTTGGCTGTACAGGAGCTGGAATGCAGGCAGGAGGAGCACACACCTCAGCGATCCGGGAACTAGGAGGAACAGGAGACACTTGGAGACAAGGAGACACTAGGAGGAACACAGGCGGTATGTAATGCAGGAAGTATTCAAATGGAAGCAGTAGCAAAGTCATTGAGTCCTCTACGTGTATACGAGACTGGACAGTGAGGGTGTCTGAGGTGTGTGCTTTTATGCAGGCTGGTAATGAGGTGCTTGATTGGTGACAGGTGCAGGTGCTCAGAACT
>NW_015505301.1:2275202-2276365 GCF_001515645.1 Sinocyclocheilus grahami
GTTAAAAATTGATGGTTTGTAATGTTTGTAATGTTATTTGTTGTGGAAATCATTAAAATTTTCTGTGATGGTTTTATTTAAAAAAAATATATTTTCAGTAGAGACACGCTATATCTGTTTGTGGCTGCTGTGTGTCATATGACAAGCATTAGAGCCCCCCCCCCCCCCCCCCCCCCCCCCTCATTCATTTTCAATAAGAGATGACGATTTAAGGCAGAATGACACCATTGGTGACGAAACGTTAAGCAACTTCTATGCAACACTTGGGTTTGATGCATTATGCAAATTAATCCTGGTGTGATGTGAGAGTTTAAACAGTCGTGCTCACATGATTCACCTCATGATGAGGTTAGTTACAGCAGTTGTACTGGATTTCTGACAAGAAACAAAAAGTACAGTAGTTTGCCAATCTCCAGCGGTTAAATCACTGTCAATATGAACGGCCTTCATGAGGAGTCACTGCCACATGAACACATGACCTGAAGGCAAAATGAAAACAAACAACCAATATGCTTTATATAGATGTACACTAAATGAAACACAAGCACACCTGATGTTTTTCCTCAGGCTTTATGACTGCACAAACACACAACAAATACACATTATGACTTATTGTCGCAGAAGAAATCGATCAAAGGGAGCTAAAAGCTCAAAAACAAACAAACAAAAAGAGAGCATAAATTTCCAGGTTGAAATATGTTTATATTGTGAATATGTGCATGTTATAGCTTGGTTCTTTTCCCTTTGGTCACGAGTGTGTGTGTGGGAAGGGAAGTGCATGTGTGGAAATAGTCATGCGTGTGAAAGTGTGAGTGTCAAGTTCTATAAACAGAATTCAATATTGAATAATGTATATTTTTGACAAAATCTGGCCAGTTAGTTGAAAATATTCCATTTCATTGGTGAGACAAACCTTCTCTGGAGTGAAAAATCACTCACATACTCCAGTCTGGATCTTGGATCTAGGGCTAAATTGATACTGAAATTATATTGATAGCTATAATTAACTTTTAAATCATTTTTTATATTAAGTCTACATCTTGATGATTATATGATGATGATTGTGTTGTTAAAATACAATTTATTGAAACATTACATTCAAGGTAGTAATAATAATAATAATAATAATATATATATAATATATATATATATATATTTATTTT
>NW_015505301.1:2276375-2281831 GCF_001515645.1 Sinocyclocheilus grahami
AGATCTTTGAATTAAAAGATAGCTCACTCTCAGGAGTTTACTTGTAAACAAACATTCGTTCTTGAGGTCTAACTAACATGTAGAATACATTTTCTTTCCCCTGAATGAAATTAATGTTGCTCTAAATATCAATATTATATATGAAAAAAATATTTAAATTCTTGGCCAGAGTCCTTTCTGGAACACTGTAAACACAAACAGTTTGGTAACACTTTACAATAAGGTTCCATTTGTTAACTGTATTTAATGCATTAACTAACATTAACAATGAGCAATACTTTAGTAAATAATGGAATCAACATTAACTAAGATTAATAAATGCTTTAGGAGTATTTTTCATTGTTAATGTTAACTAATCTAGTTAACTAATGATAACAAATGGAACCTTGTTGTAAAGTGTTACTAACAATTTTGATGCAAACAGGGAAACGGCCCAGTGCTGTTGGTCTGTATATCAGCACTTCTGGAAAGTGCCTCGGCCAATCAGATTTGAGGATGAGAGCTATAGCTGTTGTATAAAATCCAGCAATGATCCGACAGAGTTTTACAGCTGTCCCATATCCCAAGTTACATGCATAGGCACACACTCACAGATGCGCACAAATGTGTGTATCGCATTTGTCCTTTTAGCAGCTTTGATCTAAATGTCCTTTCCAAAGCATTAAAGGATTAGAGCTTCCCGTCTGTCTTGAGAATTTCTCTTTTTGTGTGCATTATCTGCTTTTCGGTCCATCTCTCTCCCTCTCTGTCTGCTTCTTTCTCGAGGGTAATGGGATATAATGCTTTCAAGCCTCTAGCTTACAAGGAAACACCAGCCCCAGATCAGCACTATAGTGAATATAGATGTCACCGTTCTTGATCTCATTCATCACTGACATAAACAGTGTCTCGAGCTCAATGCTGCATTTATTTGAAATGGGAATATTGTGGAATATTATTCAAATAACATGTTTTTTTGTTTAAATATATTATAAAATATATGCATTTTCAGCGATCATTACTCCAGTCTTTAGTGTCACATGATCCTTTAGATGATCATATCACTCTAATATGCTGATTTGTGGCTCAAGAAACATTTTATTGTTATTTATTTATTTTATTTTTATGTTTTGTTCAAAACAGTTGTACTGCATATTATTTTGTCGAAACTGTGATATATATATATATATTTCAGGATTTTTGATGACTAGAAAGTTGAAAAGCAACACATTTATTTGACATAATTGTGAAACTTATCAAAAAACAGCTTCTGAGGACATTTGAAGTCAATCTCACTAATGCAAATCCTAAAATCCGGCAAATCGTGTTTCTCTCTAAATGAATCATATTTATCTTTAAATCAGATAATGTAACCATTATGTTGAAAATTGTGTCTATGAGAGATCATCTTAAATAGCTTCTAGTAGTATGTAATAAGGCTTTGTCTTTTCAAGATGCATGTAATTACTGTGGGAAGACGTTTGTGAAGGATTACAGAGAGAGGGAGGCTCAGTTCTTGAGGAAGTCATAGGTGATGAAGAGGAGAGTGAGAGATGAAACAGATGGGAGCTGTGTTAGGTACTGTTGTTTTTCCACCACATGAGGGCGGGCTTGAGCACAAACACTGTTTGGTGTTCAGTGCGCCAGAAAAGTTCATGTTTGAAGTTGCTAGAGGCATCACTGAAGGGCATGCTTAGAATCTGTTTTAGAGCAGAAACTCATTAACATTATTATTGCACATTAAAACGCTGTTATATAAAGCCATAGGTGTGCGTTTCTACAGGAGCTTGTTAGCTTATGTCTTTAGTCAAGCTTGTTTGGCCCTAACAAAGGTTTAAATAAAAGAATGCATAATTAATATGTAGTTGTGTAGTCACAGTGCAGTTTAAAAAAAGTTTTAAAAACGGGACTTTAATTAAATATAGGCCTATAAAGTAGCCTATAAACTGCTGATATAGCTAGGCCTACTTTTGAAAAGTTGACATGTCCTGTGGATTGAAATTTGTTTTGCACAGCATTTTACTCAATCTTTAATAATTAGGCTATTATGTGAGCATTTCTAATGGCTTCATATCGAGTGAGAATGTAGTAGCTATTTGTATTATTTTTGTAAATAGCCTATTTAAGAGGTGATTTAAAAATAAAGAGAAAAAAAAACGTAGGACCTAAAATACACATTTTTTTATATATATATTTATTTATTTGCCATTATGGGCAGCTATAGGCGATTTAAAATCTAACTCACATTTCGCTGATATTTTTAACAGACTTCATCAGATAACATTGGCCATTTAACATTTAACATGGGCTAATATGGCTTTATTAGCCTTTTATTCTTTCTCCTTAATGATTATTTAACGAATATTTTATTATTTAGGGTTAGTCGGTTCAGTGGGGTGGGAAGTCCCGCATGCTCATGTTTGGCCAGTACGGGAATCGGTGTATTTAACGGATGTGACGGTGTGGGCCGGTCCCGTTACCGCCCGTGACTGAACTAGCAGCTCGATCCAGTGCAGTGTCATTAGCTCCCATTCACAAGATCCCGCCGATTCATTCAATCGCTTTTCTCTCTCTCTCTCGCTCTCGGGTTACCGCTTACCGAAAATTACAGGGTATGTGCGACTGCTGGATCCGCCGCATCTGTGAGTATACATGCGCCCCCCTCTCTCTCTCTCTCTCTCTCTTTCTCTCTCTCTCTCTCTCTCTCTCTCTCTCTCTCTCTCTCTCTCTCGAATTGTTTGTTTGTTTGTTTGTTTGATAGTATGAACGGAGGTGATGGAGGAGACCACCATAGCTTATTTTGCTTACTCATACTGCAATGGTCTGATGCAAGTCAACATCCATGCAGTTTATAAGTCGATTGAGGCTAGGGGTCTTTTAGGCTACTTCAAAACGAAACATTAAAAGGCTAATATAAAATATTCTAAGTTCAAATTAATTAGTAGGCCTAATACAAATAATATAATATTAATGGTATACAACTATAATAGTGACAAAATAATTCAATTGTAACTATATTCATATTATTAGGTATTTATTAAAAATATGAATAATATTGTGAGCCTGAAAAGTCGATATTTTGCTTTATGACAAAAATGTCATGATGGCTTTGTTGTGTATGTTTGAGAGAGGAAGAAAGGGAGGGAGAGTTTCTGAACTCTGTCCAGCATCAGTCTATTTTGGTATGTCATATGTGATATTAGGGAGCAGGTGTCAGCAGAGCTCAAAAAGACACACACACACACACACACACAGGTTTGTTTTTGTGAAAAGTGGGGACATCCCATAGGCGTAATGGTTTTTATATTGTACAGACCGTATATTCTATTGCCCTACACCAACCCTACCCCTAAACCTACCCCTCACAGGAGACTTTGTGCTATTTCAGATTTTCAATACACTCCATTCTGTGTGATTTATAAGCGTTTTGAAAAATGGGGACATGGGTTAATGTCCTGAAAAGTTATCTTCTCCTTGTAATACCTATGTCATACCCTTGTCATTATACAAATTTATGTCCTCATTTGTCACAAAAACGCGCACACAAACATGTCTGGTCAGCTATCCTCGTGGGGACTCTCCATAGGCGTAATGCTTTTTCTACTGTACAGACCGTATATTCTATCGCCCTACACCAACCCTACCCCTAAACCTACCCCTCATAGGAAACTGTGCATTTTTAGATTTTCAAAAAACTTCATTCTGTGTGATTTATTAGCATGTTTACCCGTGGGGACCTCAATTTAGGTCCCCACTGTGACACGAGGTCCCCATGAGTCTGTGTGTATTCAGGTTTAAGTCCCCACCAGGATAGAAAAACAGGTACACACACACACACACACACACACATAAAGAAACTCACGAGAGGTGAGACTATTTGCCTGTTATTGCCTTCTTTTCTGTGTTCTGATGTCATATTTTTTTAAACCAGTGGATATGATCCCAAAAGTTGTGGTGTGGTTCTCCCAAAAGTGTTTTAGCATAACTTGGACAGAAAACTGGGTCGGCATGGGTGTAGTTTATAATGTGAGAGCATACATGGCTCATCAATCCAAGTTATGAGGATGAGAGATTCCATTCGTTTCAAACAGTCTTGCTATGATAGGTCTCTATAAATAAAAGCTTGTTGCCAGAGTTTGTGTTTCTGTGTTTAACATCTTACTGGAGTCATTGCCTAGTGCTTTTGTAAAAAAAAGTTGTTGATATTAAGGGTCAAGATGTCTGCAGTGTAATAGAAAAAAATTGAGCAAAACATTCATTTAGCTCTTTGTTCCAGGCTGAGGATGCTGCTGTTACCACGGCAACTAATTCATTTAAACTGTTGTCCTGGGGAACAGAGAATATATATGATGATGAATGATGTCATTGATACAGTACTCTAAGATTTACTTTTTTGTTTTGTTTTTATAGGCTATGCTTTTCTCTTGATTTCTCTCATGTTTTGTTTAATTAATTTCATTTTTAATAGAGGTTGTTTTGAATCGTTTTGATGTAGTCTTACACCAGAATAGAGCTGAGTGCATCATGGCGTTTGAGCTCATCTGGATGTCATCCTGTCTAAAGGGAGAGATGTGTAATGAAACTGTGAATGGGCTGACTCAGAATGCCAAATATGGCAGCGGACTGGTGATATCATAAACAAGCCCTCCACTGAAGTCGATCGATGCAGACACTCACGTAGATATGATCTCAACATTATCGATTATACTCTCATTACTCTGAATCAGGTGACTTAATATTGATTCAAAAAATAATAAAAGTCCTTTGCAGTAATAAGATACAAATCAATATTTTTGAACTCCAAGTTGAATTTTTGCAAAGTACAAAAGATTGTTGTGTGTGTGTGTGTGTGTGTGTGTATGTGAGAGAAAGAGACTTGAAAGAGGGTGTCAGTGAGAAAGCGACAGAATGAACATGCTGTCTGAAATGCTCTACTAGTGTGGGCATGCAGAAATATACACAAACACACATAATCTCCAAGCTTTCATGTGAATCCCTCCTCTAAACTTATGACCTGAAGCTTATCTTTTAATAGACATTACAGAGGAGGTGATCTAATGCATTTCTGATTCAGTTTTACAGACACACTTGCATTTGTGGTTTACGGGCACTCTCCATAGGCGTACTGGTTTTTATACTGTACAAACTGCATTTTCTATCGCCCTACACCTAAACATTCCCCTTACAGAACTACTGGCAATTTTTGAATTTCATTAAACACCGCTTTGTATGTTTTTATTAAGACTTTTGTTTTACGGGGACACAGGAATTGTACTCATAAACCATGTTTACGTTGTAGTACCCATGTCATTATACACGTTTGTGTCCTCATAAACCATATATACCAGTACACACACACACACACACACACACAATTCAAACTTACTGAAACAGACATTGAGGTCCTGATTAAATATGTAGTGGTATTATTTCATCATATAGGGGTTGTAAAAATATTATTATTATTATTATTATTA
>NW_015505301.1:2282525-2284756 GCF_001515645.1 Sinocyclocheilus grahami
TATATGTGTGTGTGTGTGTGTGTGTGTGTGTGTGTATGTGAGAGAAAGAGACTTGAAAGAGGGTGTCAGTGAGAAAGCGACAGAATGAACATGCTGTCTGAAATGCTCTACTAGTGTGGGCATGCAGAAATATACACAAACACACATAATCTCCAAGCTTTCATGTGAATCCCTCCTCTAAACTTATGACCTGAAGCTTATCTTTTAATAGACATTACAGAGGAGGTGATCTAATGCATTTCTGATTCAGTTTTACAGACACACTTGCATTTGTGGTTTACGGGCACTCTCCATAGGCGTACTGGTTTTTATACTGTACAAACTGCATTTTCTATCGCCCTACACCTAAACATTCCCCTTACAGAACTACTGGCAATTTTTGAATTTCATTAAACACCGCTTTGTATGTTTTTATTAAGACTTTTGTTTTACGGGGACACAGGAATTGTACTCATAAACCATGTTTACGTTGTAACGTTGTAGTCATGATACACGTTTGTGTCCTCATAAACCATATATACCAGTACACACACACACACACACACACACACACACACACACACACAATTCAAACTTACTGAAACAGACATTGAGGTCCTGATTAAATATGTAGTGGTATTATTTCATCATATAGGGGTTGTAAAAATATTATTATTATTATTATTATTACAGTTTTTTAACTGCTTACAACATCTTTACTTGTCACACTGAAACCTGACACTCAAACAGCAAAACCATACACTAATTCTTGGACTTTGACTCAGTTTTCAATTTCATAAAATGCTTTTTGCACACAATTCTCTATGTAACACACCAAAATCTAACTGGAATTAATATTATGGCAAAGGTGTTTGCAAATGTTTGCTTTTGAGATTTGTTTGTGGTATTTTGAACGCAGTGCTTGATTTTGCAAGAGATGTGAGGGATTTAGCATTTTGTGTGTGCAGTTCTTGGATTTGTGCCTAAAGTTTTGAAAAAAAAGAGGCAAAGTTTTGAACTTGTATATATATAATAGTAGTAATAAAGTTTTTTTTTCAACTACTTACACACACACACACACACACACATATATATATATATATATATATATATATATATATATATATATATATATATATTATATATACTTTTTTTTTTATATATTATACAGTGAGAAAGCGACAGAATGAACATGCTGTCTGAAATGCTCTACTAGTGTGGGCATGCAGAAATATACACAAACACACATAATCTCCAAGCTTTCATGTGAATCCCTCCTCTAAACTTATGACCTGAAGCTTATCTTTTAATAGACATTACAGAGGAGGTGATCTAATGCATTTCTGATTCAGTTTTACAGACACACTTGCATTTGTGGTTTACGGGCACTCTCCATAGGCGTACTGGTTTTTATACTGTACAAACTGCATTTTCTATCGCCCTACACCTAAACATTCCCCTTACAGAACTACTGGCAATTTTTGAATTTCATTAAACACCGCTTTGTATGTTTTTATTAAGACTTTTGTTTTACGGGGACACAGGAATTGTACTCATAAACCATGTTTACGTTGTAGTACCCATGTCATTATACACGTTTGTGTCCTCATAAACCATATATACCAGTACACACACACACACACACACACACAATTCAAACTTACTGAAACAGACATTGAGGTCCTGATTAAATATGTAGTGGTATTATTTCATCATATAGGGGTTGTAAAAATATTATTATTATTATTATTATTATTACAGTTTTTTAACTGCTTACAACATCTTTACTTGTCACACTGAAACCTGACACTCAAACAGCAAAACCATACACTAATTCTTGGACTTTGACTCAGTTTTCAATTTCATAAAATGCTTTTTGCACACAATTCTCTATGTAACACACCAAAATCTAACTGGAATTAATATTATGGCAAAGGTGTTTGCAAATGTTTGCTTTTGAGATTTGTTTGTGGTATTTTGAACGCAGTGCTTGATTTTGCAAGAGATGTGAGGGATTTAGCATTTTGTGTGTGCAGTTCTTGGATTTGTGCCTAAAGTTTTGAAAAAAAAGAGGCAAAGTTTTGAACTTGTATATATATAATAGTAGTAATAAAGTTTTTTTTTCAACTACTTACACACACACACACACACACACATATATATATATATATATATATATATATATATATATATATATATATATATATTATATATACTTTTTTTTTTATATATTATACAATATATAATACACT
>NW_015505301.1:2285012-2324974 GCF_001515645.1 Sinocyclocheilus grahami
TATATATATATATATATATATATAGTATATGTACATTATTACTGTTATATTATACAGCATATAATGCACTCTATATAGGGACCATAATGGTTATCAGTCTTGAAATAATTAATTAAAATAATCAGAATTAATTGTTATAAAATGTATTATAATACACTACCAATTAAAAGTTTGGGGTCAGCAAGATATTTTATTTAATAATTTTATTCAGCAAGGATGCACTAAGTTGATCAAAAGACAGTAAATGTGTTTACAATATGATGGTCAAATAAATGCTGTTATTTTTATCTTTATCGTAAATTCTGGAATAAATTATCACTGTTTCCACAAAAATATTAAGCAAGACATCTGTTTTAATTTAGCAAATGAACTTAATCAGCATATTAGAATGATTTCAGAAGGATCATTTGACACTGGAGACTGCAGTAATGGCTGGTGATAATTAAGCTTTGCAGGAATAAATTACATTTTAAAATATATTAAAATATAAAACAATTATTTTATATTTTAATAATAAAATAACAATATTACAGTTTTGACTATTTCTATCAAAAAATGCAGCCTGTGTGAGCATCAGAGACTGTATTAAATACTTTTGTTAGTTTTTTTTGTGTGTGTGTTTTGTTTTTATATTTTCATGAAAATGTGCTGTAAAAAATGTGGTATCAGCTTTGGTTGTCTGGTGTGTATTCCAGTATTGCGAAGAAACACTTTAATTGTCTTTCTGTAGGTGGCGATAGGTACACAATGAAACATTCTGACACATGCTGGATCTTAAAGTCTTAAATGTAGTGGAATGTGGTGTGTAATTGTAGATTGTAACATCTAACATTGCTTGTTACAATGTCAATTCAAAGATCATTATCTAGTTTAAAATTTAAGAAAACACATTGACTGTTAGATGGCATTTTTTCAGAAGCTAGTAAATAGTCTGTTTTAAGAGAGTGATTCTGCGTTCTCTTGACTGTTTGATTACCGTGCAGTTTACGTAATTACAACTTAACGGCCTCTCTTTGAGAATCACTATGCTTTGATTCAGGCCACACAGAAAGGAAGTGCGGTCGTTGACATGATCCTGTCACACTGCCTGCCACAGGAAACTCTTTTCTACTCTTCTCCTCTCCTCTCCTATGTATGTTGGTGTGTGTGTGTGTGTGTGTGTCTGTGTACGTTGGATGGTTTAGGTTTTCACTGCGAGGGTGGGGCAAACCTTAATTACAGACCATCTCTTCTCTTCCAGAAAGGGTCCTCTGTGTCTGTGCGTGTGTGTTTTTTGCCCCTAAATGTTTTGGGAGGGTTCTTTAATGGCATATATCGCTTCGGCACTGAAGTCTCAAAACATGCATTTATAAAAAGCCAAAAATTACAACATGCCACTTAGATTGACTCTATATGAGTTTATGGGAAGAGGTGTGTGTGTGTGTGAGGTTCTACTTAGTTTAGTAGTTTAGGAAGTCTTTGTAACACAATGCATTGCATTCCTGCACTCCTGCCGGCCTCCTCGTTTGTTCCTTGCATTCTTGCCCACTCACCCCCAACCCCCTGTGTGTGTGCGTGTCAGAGTGTCGGGGGTCTCTTAAGTCTCCTAAAGACCACTTCACTCATCGAATATCCCAAAACCTGCACCAACACACTTCACAAAAACTACACACGCATTTCTTCACCACACAACCGGGTTTTTCCCCAACCCCCTCTCACAGGATACCAGGGGTCAGAGGTCAAACCTGGAGACACAAAGCATAAAGAGAACAAACTGCGGAGGGAGAGATGGGGAGAGGGGGAAAAGAGAGAAGGAGAGAGAGATAGGTGAGTTACGGGTAATTATTAGGGTGGTTAGTCAACTGGAAAGTTGGTTAGATTAAAATCAGTATGGTGCTCAGATGACAGTACATTTATTTTGATTTGTTCTTGGCTTTTCCCATGAGTTGCATGTTGGGTGTCCTACATATATAAGTCGGGGTGTGAACTTTTGACCACATTCCCCTGTGTGTGTGCGTGTCAGAGTGTCGGGGGTCTCTTAAGTCTCCTAAAGACCACTTCACTCATCGAATATCCCAAAACCTGCACCAACACACTTCACAAAAACTACACACGCATTTCTTCACCACACAACCGGGTTTTTCCCCAACCCCCTCTCACAGGATGCCAGGGGTCAGAGGTCAAACCTGGAGACACAAAGCATAAAGAGAACAAACTGCGGAGGGAGAGATGGGGAGAGGGGGAAAAGAGAGAAGGAGAGAGAGATAGGTGAGTTACGGGTAATTATTAGGGTGGTTAGTCAACTGGAAAGTTGGTTAGATTCAAATCAGTATGGTGCTCAGATGACAGTACATTTATTTTGATTTGTTCTTGGCTTTTCCCATGAGTTGCATGTTGGGTGTCCTACATATATAAGTCGGGGTGTGAACTTTTGACCACATTCCTTCTGTATTTAGATGTAAATGCATGAGTGTCAGTCCTCTGACCTCTTGAGATGTACAAGATCTCAACCATAAAGACCTTCAAATAATCACAAACACACAAAGTTCATACTATGCATAGCTACAGGTGAATTTAACTTTTATATATGCATAATTAGTAAATTCAACAATGTATCATTTAATCAAATTGATTAAAATATATATATATTGTGTATATGCAGTGAGGGTATGTATATTTAAAAGCAAATATTTTATTAAATTATATTTTATTTTATATATTTATATTTCAAATAAATATGGTAACATTTTAGTTTAGTGACCAATTCTCACTAATAACAAGTTACTTATTAGCATGCATATTACTAGCATATTGGCTGTTTATTAGTATTTATAAAGCACATATTAATGTCTTATTCTGCATGACCATATTTTAGATCCCTTGATTCAATCCCCTCTTAAAGGTAACAACTACCTAACAATTAAATTGGGAGTTTATTGAGGCAAACGTTAAAGTTAATAGTTAGTTAATAGTGAGAATAAAGCTAATTAAAATTAGTAACAATATGTTCTCATTTAGATAAGTAAATATGGATGTGTGTCATCCTGTCAGTTGCGTTTAATTTCTGGAAGAGAGCAATTCAGGATGCATCTATCCTTATACAAATACACAGACACTCACACTCGGTGACCCGTCACAGGCTGATGTGTAATCAGACAGGTATGTAGACGTCTCATTCAAACACAGGGACTGTGAGGGCAGAACTGAGCTTTGAAGGGAGATCATTTGTGAGTCAGGAGTGTGCGTGTGTATTAAATTATAATTGTAGACTTCTTTCAAGTTGATTGTGTCTTGTGGTTTTATTATGTCTTTGTGTATCCTAGTTCGGGATGGTTTTATTTTGGTGTTTGTGTGTGTGTGTGTTCCAACTTTGACTGGTGTCAGGAATGCACTGACAGGAACTAAAGCAAATGGGCCACTAAAACTAATCTCATCCTCTTTTACTACCTGTCTCTTTCTCTCTCTCTCTCTCTTCCCCCTCATTCATCCCTGCCTCTCTTGTCCTCCTCCAGGGCATGTCTGTCTTTACAGACTATAGAAAAAGATATTCATCACCTAAGTTAAGACCCTGCACCCCTGCAGATACCTACTCCCACTACTTTGAAGATGAAGTTAAAGTTTCAAGGCTCATTACCTTTGAATTTGAAAAAAAAAATTCATTTTATTTTATTTGTGCTGTTTTTTTGTTTTGTACAATCAGAAAAAAATATATTAAAAATATTTATTTAGTTTGATAGTTCTAATACTTGGCATTCTTTGATTTAAAAATATATTATATAATTACAAATATATATTATTTTGTTATTTTATTTAAAAATTTTCCATTATTTTTTTTTATTTTGTTTTAAAATTTGGCATTCAATTAGACTTTTTAAAAATAATTTTATCAATAACTTGTTTATTAATAATGAATTTAATAAAAAATTTCTTTGTTTTTTCTAAACCACATTCATAATAATATCACACATACCTTTAATGAACTGCCATAACCTGTCTGGTCTGAGATTTATTTCTACTTTGCACTGTGATTATGACACTTCATTTGTCACCTGTGGCCAAGCATTGGCGCATGCGTGTGTGTGTGTGTGTGTGTGTGTGTGTGTGTGTTTTACAGCGCGCATGGGTGTGTTTGTCACTGATTGACAGCGAGGAAACTGGCCATGTGTATGAACTTAGGACAAGTGAAAGTAGGTCACGCACACTGTTAGTAAACATATCCACTCACACAGTTTACATTTAGCAGTCACAACCACGCCAGTCTGCATTTTCTAAAAAAACACTGAACATTTGTTCTACTCTTTTTAGTTTAACAGTGACTGGCCTGGTGGTCTATTTTTATTTGCTCCTTCTTCTTTTTTTTTACACACACACGCACACACTGTTTCATAGAAAGGCCACAGATTTCATGTTCCTCCCTGTTTCCACAGCTACACTATCACAAAGGACTCCAGCTGGCTGTGGAAAGAGAGCAAGGGATGGAGAGAAAGACGAACAGTGACCAGCCCCTTTCTAAACACACAGCAGCTGGGCCGAACTGTCATTCTGCACCCTGGCCTGCTTACACACACACACACACACACACACACACACAAACACTCTGCTGCCCCTCCTCTGGCTTTATAGCGCTTTGTGTTTTTTGTTTTTCTGATAATTCCCTTGGCATCTACTAGCGGGAGCCTAACTAACCTGTTTGAATGAGTTTTATAATTTTTGTCACTTCTAACACACAAGCCCTCACACACTCCCATTGGTTTCCTCCGCGTCCTGCCGTCAACATGCCCAGAGGTGCGTTCAATCTCCCCTCCTAATGAAGCATAAGGCCGAAAGGGGAGTTTCTCCAGGCAGGGGCCGAAAAGAAGGGATGAATGGATGATAGAGGGGGGCAGTGAAGAAGTGGAGAGAAGGGGGTTGAGCAGGGGCCGTCTTTGATACAGCGCTGGCCCGGGCGGGGGGGTAGTGTGTTTTTTAGCCAGGAGATTCACCATTCACACTCCTCTGTCGGTCGCTCGTTTGAAGCGCCTTCAAAAGAGGAGTTTGTGGGCCGGGGGCCAAAAAGGGTTTTGTCATTCACAGAGTCCCTCTCCTCCTCCTCTTTAACCTCTCGCTCATTCTTTCGCTCTTTTGAAATGAGAAGTGCTTTATCGGGCAAGAACGCAGCCAATTAATGTTCAACCAACAGCCCGAATGGCTACAACTACACTGTAAAAATGATTTTGTGAAGGTTTGTTTTATAAAGAAAATACTATTTCAGGCTTTCTACATCAAATGTGACCCTGTGGTCACAAAACCAGTCTTAAGTGTCAATTTTAGGAAATTGAGATTTATACATGATCTGAAAGCTGAATACATAAGCTTTCCATTGATGTATGGTTTGATAGGATAGGACAATATGTGGCCGAGATACAACTATTTGAATATCTGGAATCTGAGGGTGCAAAAAAATCAAAATACCTTTAAAGTTGTCCAAATGAAGTCCTTAGCAATGCATATTACTAATCAAAAATGAAGTTTTGATATATTTACGGTTGGAAATTTACAAAGTATCTTCATGGAACATGGTAGGCTATTGCTACAAATATACTCCAGCGACTTAAAACTGGTTTTGTGGTCCAGGGTCACAAATATGCGTGTTACCTGCCATTTCTTTGTAAAAATTTACCTCAGATTTACCTCCCTCATATTCGATCTAAAGGTTAACTACAATCCTCAGAATTAGTTTGTTTGCAGTAGCGTTCGGATTGTGTTAGACGAGCGGCAGATGTTAAGAACGTTTTGCTGAGAGAAAGTTGGACGAAAACATTTCAGGGAGTTTTTCTTTCTCCGTTCCTGCCTGCTGGAGTTCAGGAATTCTGTATCACACTCCACTTCCCAACTGTTGGATAAACACGATGGCCTTGAGAGCGTGCATGTGTGTGCGGTTTTGGAGGCGTGACGCTTCCATGATCCAAACATCAAAGTGTATCCGTGGAAACTGTGAGGTAGTCCGTAATGCCGCTAACATGGCATGACTTGTTTTTATTCCGTGCCTTTTTTTGTGTGTGCTTGCGTGTAGGTGAAAATAAAGTAATTTGGGATGCGTCCTACACATCTGGTCTTAGAGAATATATCATACTGCGGTGGCCCATGTTGTAAAAACACTATTTTTGAGATGTTTCAGCCTCTAAAAAGACTTTGACAGCTCTCTGGCAACTGACTTCCTCTTCACTTTGTGGAGTCCAGACAACCCATTGACCTCACTGGCATGCCTTTGTGCGGATGGGGCATCTGTGTGTGTTTCTGTTAGCTGACGTTTTTTATTAGAAGGTTAAATAAATATGTCTACTGTTATGAGTTAAATGCACTTATTTTTATATTTAATTATATTTACAATACTGTTTGGGGTCAGTATGTTTTTTTTTGTTTTATTCAGTTAGATATTAAAGGTGACATATCATGAAAATCTGACTTTTCCAGTGCTATAATCAGGTCCACAGTGCATCTACCAACCAAGGAAATGTGAAAAAGATTAACCCAGTAACTTTGTTTTGGTAAGCCTTTTTCTGCAAGCGTCTTAGAAAACGAGCGCGTCAGATTTCGTTCCCTTGGTGACGTGGCAAAGGGATCTCATTATAATATTACCGCCCCTTAATCTGTACGTTTACACCCGCGGCGCCGTCATTTTGATTTAGCAAGCGACAACGGTGTACCAGCTCTAATGTCATGGCGAAAGTTTGAGCAAAACATGCTAACTGTTCTGCCTTTGGCTGCACAGACGAGCACAGAACACTTTTTAGAGTCCCAGCCTCAGAGGAGACAACAGAGCAGTGGATTTATTGATTTATTTCCTGTATATTGCTGCTGCCACACCGATCTAAAATAAACATGCGATTTATTTCCCAGCAATTTACCTCAGACATAACCGACTGTTTTGTAACTCGTGTGTGTTTTTAACGTAAACTTGTGTGTGAATGAGAACTTAGTTTAGTACTCATATGCTGTGACAGCCGCTTTCTGTCCGTGTGCTTCGGATGTTTGCGCTCAGAAAACCGTATATCAGAAGTTGAAAATAATATGGTTTAAAACGCATGATTTCAACATAATAAACATGATAATCAGAACCAAAACAGATGTTTTTAGCAGGTCCGAGCTGTAATGGCCTAGCTCTATTCTGGAAAAGGGGGCGGGGAGCAGCAGCTCATTTGCATTTAAAGAAACAGGCATGAAAAACAGGCGTTTCTGCTTCCACTCAAAATAGACATTTTCAAAATGTTATAATAAATTATCTGTGGAGATTTTTGAGCTGAAACTTCACAGACACATTCTGGGGACACCAGAGACTTATATTACATATTGTAAAAATGGGCATAATATGTCTTCTTTGATACTTCTATTCAGGAAATACGCATTAAATTTATCAAAAGCAGGGGTGGGCAAACTTGGCCCTTCCAGGCCGCTTTCCTTCAGAGGTTAGCTCCAACCCTAATCAAACACACCGGAACCAGCTAATCATTATCTTCTAGAAGGCTATACAGGCAGGTGAGTCATATCAGGGTTGGATCAAATCTCTGCAGGAAAGTGGCCTGGAAGGGCCAAGTTTGCCCATCACTGATTAAAAGTGACAGTGAAGACATTTATAATGTTAAACAAGATTTCTATATCAGATAAATGCTAAAAAAAAATATTTATTTATTAAATGTATGAAAAGAAAATCACATTTTCCACAAAAAATATTAGACAGCGCATCTGTTTTAAACAACAATAATAATAAATGTTTCTTGATCACCAAATCAGCATATTACAATGGTTTCTAAAAAGATAATGTGACACTGAAGACTGAAGTATAATAGCTGCTGAAAATTCAGCTTTTCCATCACATAAAAAATTTAAAGGGGTCATATAATGTTGCT
Organism: Sinocyclocheilus grahami; assembly: GCF_001515645.1. NCBI lineage: Eukaryota > Metazoa > Chordata > Actinopteri > Cypriniformes > Cyprinidae > Sinocyclocheilus > Sinocyclocheilus grahami. Next base: position 2,292,878 of record NW_015505301.1, read on the forward strand.
AAAAAGAACATTATTTTGTGTATTTGGTGTAATGAAATGTGTTTATGCGGTTTAAGGTTCAAAAAACATTATTTTCCACATACTGTACATTATTGTTTCTTCTCTATGCCCCGCCTTTCTGAAACGCGTCGATTTTTGCAAAGCTCATCGGTCTGAAAAGCGAGGTGTCCTCTGATTGGCCAGCTATCCAGTGCATTGTGATTGGCCGAATACCTCAAGCGTGTGACGGAACCGGGGCGTAACATAAAACCATGTCTGCATTTGTGATCGGAGAAATGACTAACAAGCGCTACTCTACACTGCCCAAAACTCGCGTTAGAATCATCAGTGGCAAATTCTTTAAATAGGTAAATTCTGTGAGTCAGAACTGCCGGCATTGTAGTCTACTCTCCCAGGATCAGGAAACAGTCCTCCATAAAATGTGCTGCAGACATCTGAATATTTGGGTTAAACTGTTCTGGAACAGTGTTGTAAATACAACTTAACCACTGATTTCTAGTCGTAAACAAAAGTAGTTTCGCTTTCACAACGAAACACAGCGTCACACGCGGCGACGGTGGCGGCCTACAGTGAGCGGAGGCCAGCGGCTAGAGTGAGGAACGGCCGGCGGACTGAGTGAGAGGAGGCCGGTGAGCTTGAGAACGGCGCGGCCGGCGGATTCGACGAAGGAGCGGGCTTGCGGCAACCCCATATGACGACCCCGGGCTGGACTCTGCTTCGTCCACGGTGAAAGCCGATCCAACGATCCACAGCGCGAAGTTGATGTATTTCCTCAGCGACCAGAACAGATCAGCTCTAGGCATGACGAAGCGGATATCATCCTCTTTTGGAAGGCCAAACAAAGTAGTTTCGCTTTCACAACGAAACACAGCGTCTTCACGACATAGCAGCGGCGGCGGCAACAATACTACAGCGAAAATAAAAGTTACGCCTTCTTTCTTTGCGTGAACATTTGGGCGACGTTATGCAAATCTTCCCACATTGTGACGTAGACATGTGGGGGCGTGTTAGAATGAGCCGTTTTAGGTAGGCGTGGTTGACTCTTAACTTTTATAAAGAATATCTCTTTGGATTTGAGACTTGAGTCTTTGCAACTTTACAGATCTTCTTTATGCACCAAGAGCTTGTAACACTTCAAAGAGAAAGGAACAATTGAAATCGCATTGTTTCAAATTCTAATAATATTATTGTTTTTATTTAAAAGTAGACAGGATGAACATTTATATTTGACCATGAGAATCTCAATGCTTTTACAGTATAGTGTGTGATAAGAGAAAAAATTCCAGATTGTTCCAGCTTGGAAAATCACATCTGACTGTAGTTTAAAGGGCTCCAGGTGGGTGGATGTTTTGGGCTATTTGACCTGTGGTTTGCCATTTGTCACAGAAAGAGAGAGTGAGAGGAAAGGCTTTAGAAATAAAACGCAGGACTGGGTGGGTCAGAGAACACACACATACACGCTTGACACATGACACAGACTCATACACACAGGTGAGAACAAGCACACACAGTGCCCAGCTCGAGTGCCGTAATAGTTTAAAGAGAAAGCCTGGCCTACTTTCCACATGCACCGTGACCCAGTTTACATAGATTCAGATGCACGTAGCGGAGTCAAAAAACTGCTCCACATCTCTTCTGTGTGTGAGAGAGCTGTTAAAAGACAGCGCATGATCTTCTTACAGTTCTGTAATCTAAAACAGATGTGCTTTGACACACACATTCTCGTACGCTCAGATGTCAAGCAAAAGAGAGATCTTCCAATCTAGTCCGTTCCCTTCATGTGTTCAGGAGTAGTGTGTGTGTGTGTGTGTGTGTGTGTGTGTGTGTGTGTGTGTGTGTGTGCGCGCGTGTCTCTGGGCTCGCACTAACCATGCACGGAGTGGAGTCACAAACCTGTTCCACATCCCTTCTGTGTGTGAGAGAGCTGTTAAAAGACGGCATGATCTTCTTGCAGTGCTGTAATCTAAAACAGACGCACTTTGGCACACACACTCTCGTTCGCTCAGATGTCATAAAGCAAAAGAGAGATCTTCCGATCTAATCCGTTCCCTTCATGTATTCAGGTGTAATGTGTGTGCTTGTGTGTGTGCCTGGGCTTGCACTAACCTGCTCCTGCCAAAAGCAGGAAATGAGGGAGCTGTAAGAAAATGGACTGCCACTGTTTAGTCTCTGAACACGCACACACACACACATACACAGTGTTTAGTCTTCTCCAGCAGCTGTGCTATTCTAAGCAACACAGGCAGGAAGAACAGAGAGAGCAGAAATAGATGGATGATATTGGGACAGTAATTCTAAACTCCTGTTGTAGTTTTGCTCTGCAATACTTCACAATAATCTACTCTAAACATGCTCTACTATACTGTGACATTACAGTGTCTACCTAACACTCTTCTACTTGTTTCCGCTCTACACAATTCTATTTCATGACATTGTTTTTTATTTGTTTCTGTACTAAACTATTTTAACTATTCTACTCTACTCAACTGTATTATATTCTATTTTTTTCTATTCTATTCTGCTTTATTCAAAACTTTTATTCTCCATTTGTTTTATTGTACTCTAATCAAATGTATTCTTTTCCAGTACTCAACTTTTATTTTTCTTCTATCCTTTTCTATTCCACTCTGTTCAGTTGTTTACTCTAGTCAAGTCTACTCAGCTCTGTTCTGTAGTATTCTACTTTATTCAGTTCTTCTCAAATCTTTTCTATTATTCTATAACACTATGCTATTATGCCAGTCATATTATCATACACTGTTTCTTTCATTTTCTACTCAAATCTATTTTAGTTCACTTTATCTACTCTTTATTCTACTTTTCTATACATTCTATAGTTCTATTGTTCTAAACAACAATTATCTTCAAGTTTACTGAATTCTACTCTACTATATTTGTATTTTATTATTACCTTTTATATTATATCCATTCTATTTCACTGAATTATACTTTATTCTTTTCGGCCGTGTTATATGATATATTCTAGTACTTTCATCTCTACTTGTTCAACTGTATTCTACGTAACTTTATTCTGTTCTACTTTATTGAATTGTTCTAACTCTAGTATTATATGCCAACTTTAACTTATTCTACTCTATTTAGACCATTTTCTATTCAACTCAACTCAATTATAGTATATTTAGTTTACTTTATTCTACTCTTCTCAACTTTATTCTACTCTGTTATATTATGCTGTGCTCAACTGTACTTCATTCTCTTTTACTCAACATTGTTCTACTCTTTGAAATTTTTTTTTGCTCAATGCAACTTTTTTCTACTCCGCTCAAGTCCACTCTACTCTACTGTATTTTATTCAACTCTGTACTAATCTGTTCTAATCTATTCTAAAATATTGTATTTCTGTTGTGTTGTTCTCTAGATGATACTTTAAATAGTTCCACGATACTCCAGTTTTACCTTAATTTCTTATTTTTATCCCTTTTCACATCATGCACCTACAGTTATTGTCTTGTTATATTTTGACTGTTAAATTAATTTTGCCACTAATTGGTCAGTTGATGAATGTGCTAATTAGTTGTGCAAAATTTCACTGAGTAACCTATCACTTCCTCCTACTCCACAGTATCATCATGTATAACCACCTACAAAAAAACCCCACCCCCAGTCCCGCCCTTCTTTCATTTTCTACTCAAATCTATTTTAGTTCACTTTATCTACTCTTTATTCTACTTTTCTATACATTCTATAGTTCTATTGTTCTAAACAACAATTATCTTCAAGTTTACTGAATTCTACTCTACTATATTTGTATTTTATTATTACCTTTTATATTATATCCATTCTTTTTCACTGAATTATACTTTATTCTTTTCGGCCGTGTTATATGATATATTCTAGTACTTTCATCTCTACTTGTTCAACTGTATTCTACGTAACTTTATTCTGTTCTACTTTATTGAATTGTTCTAACTCTAGTATTATATGCCAACTTTAACTTATTCTACTCTATTTAGACCATTTTCTATTCAACTCAACTCAACTCAATTATAGTATATTTAGTTTACTTTATTCTACTCTTCTCAACTTTATTCTACTCTGTTATATTATGCTGTGCTCAACTGTACTTCATTCTCTTTTACTCAACATTGTTCTACTCTGAAATTTTTTTTTGCTCAATGCAACTTTTTTCTACTCCACTCAAGTCCACTCTACTCTACTGTATTTTACTCAACTCTGTACTAATCTGTTCTAATCTATTCTAAAATATTGTATTTCTGTTGTGTTGTTCTCTAGATGATACTTTAAATAGTTCCACGATACTCCAGTTTTACCTTCATTTCCTATTTTTATCCCTTTTCACATCATGCACCTACAGTTATTGTCTTGTTATATTTTGACTGTTAAATTAATTTTGCCACTAATTGGTCAGTTGATGAATGTGCTAATTAGTTGTGCAAAATTTCACTGAGTAACCTATCACTTCCTCCTACTCCACAGTATCATCATGTATAACCACCTACAAAAAAACCCCACCCCCAGTCCCGCCCAGGTCAACACCCACCAGACCATACATCTCTATAACAGCCCAGAGCAGCACAGAATCTGCACAAGATGCCTACAATGAGCTCACCAGTGCTGGTCCTGCTAACCGGGCCTTAGCAGCAGTCCAGTCGGGCCTCAGCAACTCCACAGAGAGCATTGATAGCATGAAGGCCCTGACAGCAGCCATCGAGGCAGCGAACGCTCAAGTCCACGGCCCAGCCAGCCAGCATGTGACCAACAGCACCATTACCATCACCACAGCCTCCGCCACCACTAGCGTAAGACACATCTCACAGGAAGCTAAGAGAGATGCCCTCAGGAAGTGCCTGTCTATAGGGATACAGGTTGGCCACACACACTCACACACACGCACATCTGTGTTGCCTGTAGGGTTACAGATTGTATAAGCCAAACCAAACTTACATAGAAAACAAGAAACAGAGAATTATATGTGTAATTCAATACAGGATTCAATCAATTTACAAAAAATAAGTAAACATTCATCTACTCATATTTATGGAAAAATAGACTGTGTCTCAGAACCTTCAGAACAACATACTAGTACACTACTCTTATTATTTCTGCAATATAAAGATATGGCAAAAATAGTAACATTAGTATCCCAGTATGCAATTCCAAATTCAGCTGAGCATTTTTTATAGAATCTAGGCCTACTGTGATCATTAAGTATGCGCTAAGATTGTGTACACTATGCCCAAAAATGCTGTTGTTTTGAGAGACAGCCATTATTAATGGTATATTCTCTGATTATTAAGTAGGCATACATGTAGTATGCACTATGATGCCCAAATATGCTATCATTTAGGTAGACAGCATATTGGGTTTTAGAACACAGCCATTATCTATAGTATATTCTCTGATTTTTGTGTGTGCTTCAATACATTACATGCTATGATGCCCAGAAATGCTTTCTAAGTACATTGAGTTTTGAGACACAACTATTAACAACAACTTTATAGCATCTATATAGTATACACTGTGATGCTGTCTAGATAGGTAGCATCCTAGGTTTTTAGGGGCACAGCCCCTAACATTATTCTCTGATTATTAGCCTAAGTATGCATCAATGTAGTGTACAATTTGCACATTTTACATCTACATCATTTAATACTAAAATATCTACTGACAAATTAGATAGGCCAAGACAAGCACATTTGCAGCAGCAAATCTGACAAGAATAATTCAAAATTTACTTCTGACACCCAGACTCCATATTGAATGCGCGTTTGTCTGTGTTTGTTTAGGTGGACGGTCCTGAGGAAACCAACCAATCAGAAGTGCTCTGCAAGTTTCAGTCGGTCGGCATTCAAGTAGAGGAGGAGAGATGGTAAGTTTATCTACACCCACTCACTCTCTCTCACACACAGCATATTCCATTACATCTCTCCATCCTTTAACTCCCAACATGTGCTCATTCAGATAAGATAAAGTCACTTAAAACATTACAGATTTGAGGATAGTGATTATAAAAGTGGAAGAATGGAAGGTGTAATAGGAGAGAGAAAAGAAAGTTGTAATTTCAAGCACATGCTCCTGTGACAAAGACCCTCCCATTCTCTGTCTCTATTTCACACACACAGCTGTCCCTATCATGGTGGTTTGGGCATTGGGGCCTCCTGAAAGGGTAAAGGAGTGGGAGGCAGAGAGACAGCTGCTCTGTGTGTGTAAGCGGGTGTGTCTGTGTGTGCGTGCACGGCCATCTGTTGCTGTGCCCATTATGAAGCAGGCAGGCTGCTGGGTCACAGACATGGTCATGTATCGACCCCCTGTCTCACTTATCTCTCGCTCTTGCTTTCTTTTGCTTTCTCTGACTCGCACACCCTCAGATGTCACTGTTTTAGCATCCTGTGAGAGGGAGGGACATAACGACAGGAGGAGGTAGAGGCCGCTAGATGTTCAGTCTCTGTGTGTTTCCCTTAAAGTTCTGCTATAGGTCCAGCCGAAGCATTGTTAAATCACTGTCTTGTAGCCAAAGTGCTGCTCAAGAGTACAGATCAAATTCCAGAGCAAATATGTTACACTCACACACACATACTGTGTATAAACAGTTGTTTTATAGAAGGTTGGATATGTTTAGAGTCAGTTGTCCTGTTCCAAATCCAAGTGAACTGTCTATGGAGGCAGTATTTTAAGACATGCTTCCAACACTGGTATACCTTGATATCCTTCATAACCAACAGAATCCATAAATAATGCATTATGTATTGAAAAAAAAAGTAATTTGGTGTTGTTTCTGAGTGTTTTACATTCAGTACAAAAAGGAATTAAAAATACCTATGCAAAAAAATACTATTTTTATTATATTATATTATACACTGAAAATTACAGTTAGATTAGCAACATGCTGACATCACAGTATTAGTTATAAATATATTTCATTAAGTACTGAAATGTATAAACATTTTGTTTAATATAGACTATACCAAATACTTATGTGTGCTATGCATTTTTATGCTTTGTAGAGTGTTTAGAGTATTGTGTGATTGGCTTAGCAATATGCTAATGCTGAAACATTGTAAATATAATTCATTCAATACTGAAATGTATAAGAAATAGAGTATTTAACATACAGTATGTGACCCTGGACCACAAAACCAGTCTTAAGTATGAGTATATTTGTAGCAATAGCTACAAATGGGTCAAAATTATCTATTTTTCTTTTATGCCAAAAATCATTAGGATATTAAGTAAAGATCATGTTGCATGAAGATATTTTGTAAATTTCCTACTGTAAATATATAAAAACTTCATTTTATGACTGGTTCCATGTCCAGGGTCACATATACTATTTTACCCAGTATCTATGTATACTATGTATTTTTTGGCTTTTTAGACTATTTGTGTTTTTAACTTAGCAATATGCTAACATCAAAATGTTGGTTATAATGTTCCCAGATAGCACACGCACATCTGCAATATGTCTGTTAAAGATCACTTCATCTGTAAAGCATCTGCTGTGTACAAACATCTGATAAATGTCTTTAAGATTTTAGACTTTAGAATGTCTATTTGACATCTGATAGAAAACGTCTTAAAGACCTATTGCAGATGGACAAACTAAAAAATACATCTTGCAGATCTAAATGCAGACATCAAATAGACGTCTCCGTGATGTACGTGTGCTATCAGGGTTATTTTATTCAATACTGCTAAGTATTAAAATACTTCAGTTTAAAACTGGATTGTTTACTATCATATTAGAGTATTGTGTTGGTAGTTTAGCAACATGCTAACATCAGTCTCTGCTTATGTAGATTGATACAGATTATGTTTAAGATGCTGTCTTAGTAGGGAGCTGCCTATATAGGAGCTTACTAGGTTTTGAAATTGAAACAATATGTGTATGTGTACACATGTATATAAGGTTTGGACTGGTAGCTGCCAGCATTGAGGAGTTGAGGGCAGCAGATTCCTAGACAGTGAGAGAGGGACACACAACACACACACACACAGGTCGCCGGTATTTGGACTTTGCTGAAGCATGCCTTTGTAACTGAGAGGGAATACAGCTGTAAAACACTGGCACACACACACACGGCTCTCCTAGTACAGGTCTGCTCTTGTTTCCTGCTGAAGTCAGTGCCTTTGAACTCTGTGTAGAGACTCCTTTAGCACGTCATAGACTCTTTTCCTCCTCCTTAGTGCGTTAGGAACGAAGGAAATTAAGGAATGAGCCCCAAACCAATCACGTCTAGCTTCTTTTGCTCTGGGGAGGTGCACTATAGCAGGTACAAAGACATATGTGGTACTGGCAAACTGTTGAGCTCCAATACTTGTCTAGATAGGTAGATAGATAGATAGATAGATAGATAGATAGATAGATAGATAGATAGATAGATAGATAGATAGATAGATAGATAGATAGATAGATAGATAGATAGATAGGTGTGTATTTTGATATGTAAGATAAACAACATAATAAAGCTACCCTGTTGAAAAAACCAGCATATGCTGGTTAGGTATGTTTTGACGCTGGGATGCTGGTTTAAGCTGGTCCTTTGCTGGTCCTTTGCTGGTTTATGCTGGTCCTTTGCTGGTTTATGCTGGTCCTTTTGCTGGTTGGGTTAGTCCATATTTGACCCAACATTGGGTTGAAACAACCCAGCATTTTTTAGAGTGTATGAACACGAGAACCACATACACGCACACAAACTCTTTCTTATGATATGATTTACAGAAGGCAATGATTACTACCATGTGAGCGGAACAAGAAATGAATACTCTCTCTTCTCTCTCTCTCTTTCCCTTGTGCCCTTTATTTGTCTCTCTTCCTCTCTACAGGAAGTAGTTAACTGATATGAAACAGGCCTCTCTGACACACACACACACACACCAACAATCCAAAATGGTCTTTAATAGGAAACAAATGGTTAAAAAAAGATATCAGAACTCAGTATGTTGTGAAGGAGAACAGACACAGATTATTGGAAGGATGGGTGAAAATAATGATTGTTCAGTTCATGAAAAAATGAAGAAAGAAAAAAAAAATCCTCACAATTTATGGCCTGTATGTGCTATCATTCTTTGTGTTGTGCCTTCTAATAAGCCAAAATTAAAATGCTCAGATGCACAGACACACACAGTCGACACACACTCAGGGTATGGTGAGAGATGTCAGTGTGCTTCAGTGCACCTGAATAGAGCAGGTGTCCTACATCTCCAATACACACACACACACACACACCAGGCAAACACAGAGTAGCTGATCTAAGCCAGATTGCTTTGATATGTTATCCCTCTCTATTCCTACAGGTGTGTGAGTCTTTGTGTTTGTTACACTTGTATTTGATATCATGGTCTACAGTTACCTAGAAGGACGTTTTAACAGAAAATTACAAGCCAGTTACTGTATTTATTTACTTATTTTTTTAAATCTTAAGTATTTGAAGTGTTAGTTTTTACAGCTTTTTCAACATTATGGGGCATTGGTAACATTTCATTTCACAGAATTTTTAAGCATCATAGGCATATTTATACTTCATTTTAATGGAATTTTTGGCTACAGTATGTTTTATTTTTTTATTACATTTCTTAATGATTTAATTTTTGGCAGTGGCTATTTGCACTAAATGCCATAGATGCTATTTACACTAAGTGGAAATAGCAATAGGTTCTATTTACACAAAGTGAAAATAGCAGTATTTTTTAGTGATATGCTATTTACACTAATTGCAAATACGGATAGATTCTATTCACAGTATATAAAAATAGTATTTTCTTTGTGCTATGTGTAAAATAGTAGATGCTACTTAGCGCAAATAGTGGCAGATATTTGCACCTCAGTATTGTAGTAATTAAATAATAACATATAGAGTGTAAATTATCATTTTTAATAAAATTATTAAATAGATGCCACCTTATTGGGACAATAAAGCTCTCAATACACCTACCCCTAAACCTACACGATTTACATTTCATAATTAAATACCCGTAAGGCACTTTATTTCCACTTTTCAAATTTTCCCTTCATTTTTATTGAAAATAAATGCTTTTCCAATCTGATATGTAATGGGAAATGGGAGAAGAATGAGTTCGGCAAAAGACAGATTCGAACTTTGGCCGATCGCGGTTACGTCAAAAGTTACTGCCATGCACCTTACTTACTGCTGCTGTTGCTTGACAGGCATCTTTTGTAAATGTTGTGTAGCCCAACCACACGTTGGTAGGCGGAGTTAGTGTAAATAGCATCTGCTAACAAGGCGGGCTATTTGCACTTAGTGTAAATAGACATTCCATTCATTTTGACATTTTTGATAATAGAGAATAGCATTAGATGCATTAAATTAGGGGTGCCCAAACTCGGTCCTGGAGGGCCGTTGTCCTGAAGAGTTTTGTTCCAACCCCAATTAAACACACCTGAACCAGCTAATCAAGCTTTTACTAGGCATACTAGAAACTTGAAGGCAGGTGTGTTGAGGCAAGTTGGAGCTAAACTCTGCAGGACACTGGCCCTCCAGGACCGAGTTTGGGCACCCCTGCATTAAATGATTGAAAGGGACACTAAAAACATAGTTACAAAATATTTATATTTCAAATAAATGTTTTATCCTTTAAATTAACTTTCTATTAATCAAAGATATTTTTAAATTGAAAATAATTTTCTATTGTAATAACATCTGACAATTTTACTGTTTTTACTGCATATTTAATCAAATAAATGCAGCCTTGGTGAACCTAAGAGACTTAATGAAATTGTCCATAAAAACTGTGTTATTTTTTCTCACCATATTGTGGTCAACAGTTTGAACACAAACTATACAACATGGTTAATCTTTTCTTTCCAGCTATCGCAGAGTTACACGCTCCAACAGCGTCACCACTGCCGTTCAAGCTGATCTTGAGAAAATTCAGTTTTACCATCACAGGAATAAATTACATTTACATTTTTTTTAATTGAAAATTATTTTCTATTGTAATAACATCTGACAATTTTACTGTTTTTACTGCATATTTAATCAAATAAATGCAGCCTTGGTGAACCTAAGAGACTTAATGAAATTGTCCATAAAAACGGTGTTATTTTTTCTCACCATATTTTGATCAACAGTTTGAACACAAACTATACAACATGGTTAATCTTTTCTTTCCAGCTATCGCAGAGTTACACGCTCCAACAGCGTCACCACTGCCGTTCAAGCTGATCTTGATCTTCTGGAGGGTCTTGGCGATGACCAGTTCACACAGACCCACCAGGGGCCCATTGTCCGCCAGCCATCCCGAGATTCATCCACTTCTACTGTCAGCATCCAGGGCTCTGGGAACCACTACCATGCCTGTGTCCAAGATGACTACACCGACGTGGACTTTGACCCCTCCATTCTGCCCCCTCCAGACCCCTGGATGGATGGAGCCATGGAGGAGGCATATGCGAGTGGGGTGTCAGGGTCCGTGTGTCCGCAGGACGGACGCTGGTTTCTGAAACTGCTGCAAGCAGAGGTGGAGAGGATGGAGGGGTGGTGCAAACAGATGGAACAAGATGAGAGAAAGAATGAGCTCCCAGAAGACAGTGAGTGACTCTGAGATAATGACTATCAAAAAAGTAGTAGGCTGCCTATCTAAACAACATTATTAGGCATTCATTATAGATGTTGTGGAAGTTTCGATGGGTCACTGTAGACTATACACTCATTTAGATTGTTCGATTCAACAACATTTTGGGTATTATAGACTCATTCAGAATGTTCGATTCAATGTTCATTTGGATCATTAAAGACATATATATTTGATTTAACTGCATTTTTGAGCATTAGAATGTGCGATTCAACTGCATTTTGGGTCACTGTAGAATAATTTTAAACGTTAGGTTAGATAGGATCATTGAAGACTTATTTAGATTGTTCGATTCAACAATATTTTGGGCATTATAGACTTATTTAAATTGTTTGATTTAACTGCATTTTTGGGCATTAGAATGTTCAACTGTATTTTGGTTCAGTGTAAAAGTATTTTGGATGTTCGGTTCAACAGCATTTTTTGCTCATTGAAGACTAATTTAGATTGTTTGATTCAACAATGTTTTGGGCATTATGGTCTCGTTTAAAATGTTAGATTCAACTGCATTTAGGGTAAATGAAGACTTGATTAGAATATTCTATTTAACTGCATTTTTAGGCATTAGAATGTTCGTTTCAACTGCATTTTGGGTCACTGTAGAATCATTTTGATCATTCGGTTCAACAGCATTTTGGGTCATTATAGGCTAATTTCAACAGCATTACATTTCTGGAATTTTCCATTCAATATCACTTTTTTGGGAGATTTGCATGTTTGGTTTTAACATTCCAAATGCATCTTTGATAAATTCTTTCTAGGTGGGCAGCTCACAATTTTAGAGTTATTCTACACTACACAGGAAAGTAATTTTAGCAAAATGGCTTTTGTAGCTAAATCATTGAATTTTCTAATTCCACAATGTTATTTTAAAGTCAAGTAGTCATTTTGTTGCAAAACTAGAGTGACATTTGTACAGACTGTGTCTAAGTCATTTGGAGAATAATCAGCCACTTTAACAAAACTACCAGTGCACAAGGTCATTTCACAGTCTGGTTACCTCCGGCCGGACTCTTTCGTTTTATCCCACTTCCCGCCTTTTCCTTGCTCAAGCACACACACCCACACACCCACACACACGGCGCAGTGACCATCTTCGTGTCAGTCACAAAGCCTGCTTGTTCATCTATCTCCTGTCTGTCTCCCTCTCACATACCAGACATTTCTACCAGCAGGGAGCCACCCGTCTCCCTCGTTTCTTTAGCTCCCTCTTTCTCTGTATATTTTCTTTTTCCTCTCACTGTTTCTATATCTGTCTCCTTCCACTCTCTCTCTTCTCTAACCCTTCCCTCTTTCCCTGAATACATAAAATATGCTAATCTGTCCGATGACAGCACATTGTTTGCCATATGGTCTCTTGCTGCTGCATATGTTAAACAGAGCGAGTTCATTTCGTCGGATCTCTGTTTAAACTGCCTCATGGCTCCAATCCACAGAGACACGCTGCAGTCACTCCTCAGGCCACAGCAAAAGCCTTTATATGACCCCCGCATGACAAACATTAGCTTTATTTCATTAGATAATTCACCTCTGTTTGGCAATCTGATATGCTGTTTACTCTTTTTCACTTTTAATCTATCTTTTTACATCACATTCTTGATCTGTATGTGTGTGTGTGAGTGTCTTAGCTCGTTGGCTTTGGCGGGTGTTTGTTTGGTGTGTATGGTAAACACTCCGCCTGCTCCTCTGGTTCCTGCATTTGGGTTCCCAAGCCTTAGATATGTATGACCCTTTCTCACTTCAAAGAAAGATCATTTAAACATTAACCGAGTGTCTAAGCCTTTGCGACACACACACACACACATTCACTAATGTGTTACTACGTAGAATCTCTCATACTGTGCTCTCATCAACTTTTCAAGCTACTTAATCCAGTTTTCTTTTACTAAACTTGTTTTCCACAGCTGATTTTCTATTCTTTTTGTCTGTGTTTAGTTCTCGGCAAGATTCGTAGTGCGGTGGGTAGTGCGCAGTTGCTGATGTCGCAGAAATTTCAGCAGTTCCGGGAGCTCTGTGAAGAAAACTTGGTATGTATGGGGCACACATCCATTAGCCAATCAGAGCAGAGCTGCACTTGGTAGCTCCGCCCTCGAATGGCAATGTTAGCCTGAGCAGTATTAAATCAGTATTACCCAATTAGATATTATGTCTTTTTTTTTTCTTTCAAATTAACAGATGTTTTGTGTATAATCTGTTCTCTGGCTGTCAGAATCCCAATGCCCACCCACGGCCCGTGTCTCAAGATCTGGCAGGATTCTGGGACATGCTGCAGCTGTCCATTGAGAACATCAGCCTGAAGTTTGATGAGCTACACCAGCTGAAAGCTAACAACTGGAAAGCACTGGAGCCTCCTGAGAGAAAGGTACAGATTTTACATCACAAATCCAGATGCATTACACACTCTATAAAAATGGCTAAGAATACCACAGTTGACACATGTTAATTTGCAACGCAGTATAAATACAGTGCAGTGCCATTTCGTTGGCATGCTTAAGATAAATGATTGGTGTATTGTAACTGTTCGATATATGTATGTCAGAGTAGATGTCATATGATTTAATGCAAACAAAAACAAGACTGTGAGGGGTGGAAGAGTATTCTGTTCAATATGCCATTCTGTATTGAACAGTTCCCCCAAATTTAAATTCTGTCATTGTTCCAAACTGGTATATTTTTCCCTTAAAAATTAACTGTTTCGACTAATTGTACAGTTTGCTCTTTCATCACATATGAATGAAGCCTGAGGCCTTCAAGGGCACAAAGAAGGGCACAAACACAGCACGTAAGCATTATAAAAGTAGTCCATATGACTTGTGCATTATGTTCCTGGTCTTCTAAAGTCATATGATAGCTTTGTGTGAGGTAAAAATCAAAATCAGGGTCATTATATCAGTTGTTAACTGCTGCCATCAGAAATTGAGCCACTGAGTTGAGAATCTAATCAGTCCAATTTGTCACCTAATCATTCGGATCACTGTTGTGAACTGGTTTATGTCTTAAAAATTGTGTAAGCTAAACCAAATAATCATTCAAACGAATCAAAAGAATAATTTGTTAGTGAATCAGACATATCTACTTCTCTCATAAATTCTTATGAACAAGCCAAGGAGTGCTAGGACAGATGTCAAGTCACATGGACAACTTTAACAATGCTTTTATGGTGCTTTTGTGTCCTTTTTGAAGCTCCACAGATCCAGTTCCTATTTATAGGAGTTGCATGGAAAAGAACAACCAGCAAATTATTCAAAATTTCAGCACAAATGTATTAAACAGACAGTTTCCTGTATTTACATTCAGTTAAATATGGCGTGACCTCTGACTCTAAGGTCTATTGCTTCATTATTTAATATTTTATTTTAATGTTATTTTATTCATGAATGTTGCATGTGTTATGCTTTGATCTGATTTGTTTTGCTCATTTTCTTATTATTTTATGTGTTCTTTGTTTGACAGTGATCTGGTTTTGAGGCGATGCTCCCAAATTGCACGCTGCATGTGCTTTACATCCAGTGGTCCCGTTCACCTCATACCAAATGGGTTGAACTCTTAGCTGGCAAAAATGGATCACTTAATGTATTTGGCTGATGCCTGGCACTCAAACACAACTAAATATTGCCGGTGACCCAACAGATGACCCCACAATTGCATGCATTAACAGTGTTGTGTTAAGTCGAGGAGTGGCACTAACCAGTTTGTCGTTGCTGTCCAGGAGAGGCGCGTGCCCCCTCCAGTACCCAGGAAGCCGGGGAAAGGTCCCGTGCTGCTAATGAGAGACCGGTCTTTGGAGGGCTCCCAGCGGTTGGAGGCCCGTAAGCGGCTCTTAGCGGCTAAACGCGCTGCTGCCTCTCAGCGCCAGAGCTCTGCCACAGAATGCGCCGACAGCATCGAAATATACATCCCAGAGGCCCAAACTCGATTATAAACACTGAAATCCGGGTGCTAAGAAGCCTAAATAGACACACACACACACACACACACATCTTCAACCAAAACACAATAGCACTGAATGACAAAGGTAGGGTAGCTGTAACATAATCACTCCTCTTTTCTTGTGTAAAGGAGAGTTTCTTCACTGTGGGCTTCTACTGTATGTATTTACGACTTAATTTTACTCTCTTCCTCCGTCCTGCCATTTGCGATGTAGCTCCCATGTTAAACTCCCAAAGACTTTTAATATTTCTATTGGACACTCTATATTGTTAAAATAACCAATAATATATATATATAGACTCATGCCTAAAATACAACATATTATTATGTCTGTTGATATTACTACCCAAATAATGCACACTGCTGAATTTTATTATGTCATTTGTAGTTTTTTGCAGTTACCGTGTAAGAGCCATGTCTTGTGTTCTCAAAGAGGACATAACTTCTAAAAGGGCAACATACCGATCACTTCTGAAGATTTTAATGCCAATGTAGCCACAAATTCAGTGTATGTATGTAAATGTGTGTGTCAGGCTTTTAGTGCATGTATTACACTCTCTCACTTGTCACCCTGCACCTCTGAGACAGGGCGAGGTTGTTCTGTTTTCAGTATCGGGGGATAGAATGGAAAAACCACCTCTTCTCTTCTTTCTTCTCATATTTTTCAACCTCCCACTCGGTCATCCTCTCCCGTCCTCTCAAACCATCCTATCTCCTTTCCTGTTTACTCACTATCATCTCCCCTCAGCAGAACCACTGGACATAGATGTCCATCATATCTATCAAGTGTGACACTTTTATCTGTCAGCGCTTAACGTGTTCACGTCATTGACAGAAGCGCTGTCAGAACACGCCACTCTTCACGGCTCTGATTCATTAGCCATTCATAAATTAGCAATGTGTCACGTTATGAAACGTTACATACAGGCAGTCAGGGATTTCATTCAGCATTAAGCCCCGTTCACACTGACAGCGATGAAGTGATGCAAAGTCTTTATTTGTCAAAGATTTCAGTGACATGAACAAGGTGGTGCAATGTGGCCATATCCAATGAATTGCTGCTTTATTCCTTTTGGTTGCGACTAAGTCAAAACAATCACAATTATGAAATAAATATTCACAGTCTATAAAGCCAAAATTGTGACCCACAATTGTGGCTTTGTGGATTGTGAATTTTTATTTCATAATTGTGATTGTTGTGACTTCACGTAGTAATTATAATTTAGGTTAATTGCGACTTTATATCGTTATTATAACTATCACAATTACATTTAACATTCAAACAGTATATCACAAGAGATTTTATTTCTCATAATTATGATTTTACGTAATGTAATTGTGGTTTTAGATGTTAATTGTGATAACATAATCGTGACTGTTTCTCGCAATTGTGTTTTCATGTGTCATAGTCACACAATGTAGTACAATTGTGACCATATATCACGATATATTGTATAGGCCTATCTCTTAATTGAGACTTTACTTCATATAATTGCGGTGGTGATAGTTGAATTTTAGGTGATAATTGTGATTTTATATCGTAATTGTGACTTTATTTTTCGCAATTAGGTTTTTATATCTTTTATATAAGTCGCATTATTAGAATACCTCAGTTGTGATTCTGTATATCACAAGAGATTTTTTTCTCGTAATTGTGACTTAATGCTTTTTCAATTTTAAGTGATAATTTTGAGTTTATATCGTAATTGTGGTTTTATTACTTTTACTCTCATAATAAATATATCACAGTTGTGACCCTATATATCAGGAGAGATTTTATTTCTCATAACTGTGGCTGAACGTAATTACAAACTTATGTCAAAAAATGCAACTTTATTTCTCAATTGCGGCTTTATTTCTCACATCGTGACTATATCTTTATACCTCACAACTATATTTGAACTTTATGGCTTATTTAACTTCAAATAAAATTGCTGTCAATGTGAACGGCCACAACAAGACAGGTCATTTTCTAATTCTATGGCATTAAATAGCTCCGCCCACTGTGAAATCTCATTGGTTTATTCTGCTCTTCATAACTAAACATTAAACATCTGATTGGCTGTGATAATGTTATGTCACTCAGCAGTTTCTCCTTCAGTATGGGCAAATGATCTTGGCAGTAAACTCATCACATCGTGCCCTTTTAGGACATTTTCTTGAACTTGGCATAAGATTCTTTTTAAAAAAATGCACATTATTTAGCATATTTTGTAAATATATTCTAATTATAAAACTCCTTCCCGACTGCTTACTTAAATAGCTCCTCCCTATATTTGTCTAAATGTTTGTATAAATGAATATAAAGTAAAATATCAGTATTTTATAATGGAGTTGTAGAGATATTTAAGACCCGAATAAACACATTTAAACTTGCAGACCATCATTTTCCTCTTTACCATTGCTTATGACTTTCAATAATGCTTAAAGTATCATTTTAAATAATACAACTGCAATGTCACAGCTCGATAAATGTAATACATACACATTTTAGTTAAAAACTCACATTTTGCTGAGTAATTTATTCATTGTATTTATAATCACAAGCATGATAGGCCAAGTCAGTCAAGTGTGTGTGTGTTTTCCACATCAAGTGCATGTACCCAAGTGCTTCCTAATTGACCTGAAGGCATCTCTCTTTTGTCCAACCGATATGTAGCACAGTTGATACTTTGTAATATAGATCAGCTAATTTCTTTTGTTTTTATTTATACAAAGGTGTGTATACTTTCAGCAACCCTGCAGAGACAGTGCAAGTAAACACATGTATCAATGCAGAGCACATAACATCAGTTTATTATTTCTATTTAAGGAAACCTACTTTAACCATTGAATTACACTCTTGTGCTGCTCATGTAATTGATTTGTAAACAGCGCTGCATCATAGTTGCACTGACAGGTTACTCGATACTAGTCAAAACCTAACTGCACTGTCTCATATTTTTCAATAACTGATAATACTAGTTTGCACTTGTTAAATATGTTAAATAAACAGAGCTATTTCTTTTTTCTTTCTCAGAATATTTCACTGTGGATAGACACATCACTATAAATATATATATATTGATATTAATTTCCCAGCAGCCAATGTGCAGCCATTCTCTTTTTTCATAGACAGTTCGGTTGCATTGGCTTTAGTTTGATCCTGTAGGTGTTTATCTTATTAACTAAACTCTTAGTTCCAGTTATTATGCACTAGAGCCCTTCTACTGTGGTTAATGTTTGTTTGAAATATTATTGATGTTTAAACGCTCGGCCTTAATTTATGAATATATGATAGTCATGCACAACGTAGCCTCAGGGGAGACTATATAACGTGTGTATGAATGTGCGTGTGTATGTTTGTGTATGTGTATATCATGAACAGGTCTTATACTGGAGATGTTACAGTACCAATTAAAGCATTCAATATTGATGACAAAATAGCCATTCATATTGATATTTCTGTATCAATGTGTCCAGTAGTATTTCATGGCATTTACAGTCCAAATTTACACCAAAATTAGGAATAAATTTGTCTTGTTTTGGACAATCAGTGATTAACACAAAGGAAATCCATATTTTATTTGTAAAAAAATGATATAAATAAAATACTGAAATGTTTATTGAAATATTAATTGATTACATTTCATTTTTAGTATTTAAAAAGATATTTATGAGACATAGAGAGATATTTTGAGAGACTATGTAGCACTTACGTTTTTGCAGAAAGTGATCACAATCTCATTTTCTTAACCGTTGTCATTCACTGATGTGAAAATATCAGTTTATATCTGGCAACATGATAAGTCCTGACTTTTTTAGGGTTTTATCTCCCAAAATAGAAGATTAGACTGCGTATTGTTGCCAAAATGTGGACTGTGCACCCACCACAATGTTTTGGGAAATGAAGACAGGATATTATGTATTTACTGTTCTAGTAAAAGCATAAACTTGATCAAAATGACTGTGTGTAAATACATGAATGTTCTTCATTGTAAATGTAACCTACATCTAAGGATATCTTACTACTTACATTTTGTATTTATTGTAACAACACTGTTGATGTTATGGCACGTGTGAAATTTTGATCATTAAAACATTACAGATGCTCACAGCCATGGAGTGATTCATTTCCAAATAAATGTTTGTTCTATCCTGAATGAATGAATGAATGAATGTTTTACATAGAAGCCCGTTTATACATTTCCTACTTTTTTCCTCATAATTGCAACTTTGTATCTTACAACTGTGACTATATCTTTTGTAATTGTCTTTATTTCTCAGAATTGTGACTTTAATTGTCAATGTTGCGACATCTCGCAATTATAAAAGTCCCAAAAATGGCATTTTAATCTCTCATAATTGAGACATTTATCTCAGAGTTGTAACTTTGTTTGTCATAATTGTCTTTATTTCTCATAACTGCGACTTTATTTCTCCCAATTGAAACCCAGTTATATCTCACAACTGTTTATATTTCTCAAAAACTTTTTGTAAGTGTTGCAACATATCTTAAAATTATGACTCTCACAATTATGACTTTCATGTAATTGCAGATTTTTCACTTATGTGACATCTCACAAGTACAGCTTTATATATCACAGCTGTGATTTTATTTCTCATATTATATATACTTGTGACAGTTTTCTCATAATTTCCATTATTTCAAGTAATTGCGACTCTTGTAATTGAAACTTTATTTGACACAATTGCAACTATTTCTCATAGTTCTGATTCTCACAATTTGGCTTTTTATCTCACAGTTGCAACAATTTCACATAACTACATCTTGATTTTTTTTGTAATTGCAACTTTATTTCCCATTGTTGTGACATCTCACAATGATAAAATCAGCTGTGATCTTATTTCTCATAATAGATACATAGCTCACAACTGTGACATTGATATAATTGTCTTTATTTCTTGTAATTGCAACAAGTTGACTCACAATTTTAAACTTTTTTTTGTCTTTGTCTCATAATTGTGATATGTAGCCTAATGGTGACTTGCATATCTTTTATTCTCACAGTTTTTTACTTTATATCTCACAATCTTTCTGGTTTTAAACATCCTATTACCTTTTACATACTTTCCTACTGTTAACTAGGCTTCATAGTTTTAAATCACTGCCTGAGGCCTGAGTAGGAGAACAGGTCTTTGACTCTTATTAATAGACACCTTCAGGCATCTCCAACAGATGAACCCAGACAACATCTAATGTGTGAGAGACATCCATTCCATCCAAAAGTCTTCAGTATGTAATGTCTTTTTAAATATAGGTGTTGGGTTAATTAACTGCTTTGAGCTGCTAATCACTCTGAGCATTAGTTGTCAGATAGACCAATGACCCTTTGAGTTGTTTGTTTGGATCGCGGCCCAGTGAGAAGTCTAAAGTAAAGAACAGCTGTCTAACCGAGTGTGATTGAATATCCAGAACAGACGTGTCCCTGCTAATCCGTCTTTATTGTCTGTGCTCAGATACACAAGACCTGCACACTCTCACAGACGCCATTGGCAAGCCATCATTGACGTCTGGTTTTAGCTACCGCTAATTAAATGCTGGATTATGCTAATTGCGTTCTTGTGAAGCTTGCACACAGAAGAATGTCAGTATGATTTAGCAATAGCCTGTAGGAACTTGCTTTTAATAGGTGTGAGATGTCAAGGCAGGGCAGTGGTGAATCGGTATAGATCACCTCATTTGGATGTACCTGCTCATGCTGCCTTCCGCTTTATGAAAGCAATCCACCTATTCTGTCAGGCAGGCCTTACATGTCATTTTTCAAACACTACTAGAAAGAACTGTCATTTTAAGGCTAAGCTTTCCCATGCTACTCTTTGTTTAGAGGTAAAAACAACCTTGAATGTAAGAACCTTACTACGAACACACTTATCGAACAATGTAGTTAAAAATAAGCTGAAGAAAGGAGATGAGCGCCCATTTTGTAGAAAACAA
Organism: Sinocyclocheilus grahami; assembly: GCF_001515645.1. Taxonomy (NCBI): domain Eukaryota; kingdom Metazoa; phylum Chordata; class Actinopteri; order Cypriniformes; family Cyprinidae; genus Sinocyclocheilus; species Sinocyclocheilus grahami. The sequence continues at coordinate 2,314,320 of NW_015505301.1, forward strand.
AACTTTATTTAAACACCGTGTGACCCCTATTTGCCACATACATTGCACAGTAAGGAGGAGAAGTCACATCATTGGGCATCATGTCACATTGGCTACTGTAAATGCACTGGTCTAAGGTCCCAAACCTTGAAATCAACATATTTGGTGACATAAAACCATTCTTTCCTTTCATCCTCTGAAAGTGGTCTCAACTTGATAAACCAAAAAAAACAATACAATTAGTGTTCATTCTTCCAGCTCATTTGTCCAAGGTGTGTGTGTGTGTTTAGGGCAGGGGTGGGGAGTATGTGGGCACATTCACTGGCCGTTTCTACACTGAGCATTCAGAGGAAATCTCAGACTGTAGTTCTGCTACATCTGAATATCCCTCAAGAGTAATGAAAGGTAAAAAAGAAACGTACTAACAGCATCAGAAACTTTACAACAAAAAAGCGATACAAAAAACTGAACATCTATGAGACACAGAATGACCTGGTGCAGTAGTGATTAGAGTCTGTCGGAGAGAAAACTAGAGTTGATAAGATACTGAGATGACCTGCCATTTTGTGCAAAAAAAAAAAAAAACGAGGCAGAATATCAGACGTGTTCACTAAAAATGAGGCAAAAATCCACTATCATTGAGCCGAATCTCTGAAAACGAGAAAAAAAGACTCATGAGGAATGGGAGAAGAGCTTGCCTTCTTGTAAAAATAAGGAAAGACAGGAAGTCGTATTACTGTGTTTGGTTTTGGTCCCCTGTGTACAAAACGAAAAGATACATATTTATTTACATATAAATGGAATACAAAAGAAAGAACTGACTTGCCAAGGCACCTTGAAATGCTTTACATAAAGGAATCCTCATCAATTTGATTTACATTTACCAAAAATAGAAATGATCAGGCCATGCTTGTTTGCTTTCTGTTGCTCAGTCAAGTTTTTTTGAACTCCCTGTGGAGTTCAGTTTTGGGGGGCAAGAAACAAACATCGATGAAGCTTTTTCATTCATCCATCCGTCTTTTCTGTCTTCAGGCGAGGAGCTGTTTGGCCTGCAGTTCCATTTCTGCAGCCCTCTTCAGCGCCACGTCAACCAGCAACTGGAAGCCGCTGAAGTCCTGGGTGAGGTCGGGCGGGGTGGGCGGCGGGGTGTTGAACAGGCCGCTCTGGGGGCTGACGTTCCCCTCCCCGCGACACCCGAACAGGCCGGCCGCATCTGTGAGCGGCAGCTCCGTGGCCCCCTCCACCCCAAGGCGCGTCGACATGCCGATGCCTTGATTGGCTGTGGTGATGGTGGTGTGGCAGATGACGGAGGGTCTGGGTAAGACAGGTCCAGGTGAGGGGGGTGTTTTGGGGGACAGGGACTTTTTGGGGTAACCGTTAGAGGTGGGCGTGTTGCTGGTCGGGTGAGGCGAGCCGGGTTCATAGCTGCTGCGGTCCTCTCCGTTAGCGAGCAGACCGTGTTTTGGGGACTGGGAGTTGTCACTGAGCATCTCGCCGCCCTTGCTGCCCCGTCGCGAGATGGTGAACTGGTTGGGGTCCTTGCCGTCTTTCCGGAGCATCTCGGGAAGGAGTCGTCGCCGGGCGTTTATAAACCAGTTGCACACCTGTGGAGAGAAGAACAGATTATGATACACCACCATACATCACATACAATAATATATTGATATCACAAGACATTTTTTCTCCACCATACTATGTCATACATTTTTATTCTGTTATCAATATTTTTATTTACTTCCATAACATATATTATGTCCTACAATCCAATCATGTATAAGCAGATCATCTAAATAAGCTAAACAAGCTGTCCTACTTTGAAAATGTTTGTTTTGTGGTTTAAAAAAGTGAATCAGAAAATTAAAAAAAAAGTTAATTAATTATTATATTAATAATTTTTCAATTATTTTTTACATTTAATTATTCTTAATTTAAAAAATAACTTCAATTATGATACATTAAATAGGTAAAAACTTACAACATTTTATTTGAAAATAAACAAATATAATTAATTTTTAAGAAACCAAATATTGCTAAGGAAAATTAACCTCACATTCTGTCTAACTTTTACCACTTTTTCCAAAGTTCAAAGCCTATAGTCCTAAAAAACACTTCAATTTTGTTTGCACACTGTCTCGCTTGAGTTTAAAATGGAAATTCATGACGCTGTATTGAGTTAACATGTGACGGTTCTCTGAATCTATTTTTGTTTTTCCTCTTTTAAAAAGCTGAGCTGGCAGTTGAAATCAGGAAGCTCTCGGCGGTGAGGATTTCTCTCAATCACCTAAGTAACAGTTCACCTTTATCCCTCAAATTGTGCTCTTTGTTGGGCCTAAGGCCTTTAGGCCTTAATCATGCTAATAGTGCTGTATCTTTCATGGCTCTGGTGAGTCTCACCTGAGGGGGCGTTGAGATCTACTCTAATGCAAACACAACATTTCAGACTACAGAAAACACATGTGAATGCTTGACTTCAGTGTGGATCTCCACAAAAGGCCAATTACTACCGTGAGGTAACAGCCGACTGCTAACACCTTTAGTTTATATCAACAATTGAACTCTGCTGGCCTTTTTATTTGATGCAGATTGCGCACCACAGGCAACTGATAATTTACATGAAAGTTTTACTTAAAATGCGCACAGATTTAAAATCTAAAATAAACTAATTCATCTAGGACCATCAAATAATTATATATAAAAAATAAAAAAAATCTTTATACATGTGTAATCATTCTTAATGTCGAATTGTATTTTATTTTATTGTCTATTTTGATGATAAAAGTACTTGTACACACCCAGGCAATACTGTAAATGTTAACAACCCCAATTATATTTCAAACTTTAAATTTTCAGCCTGGTATATTTAAACTTAGTACACTTGCTACAAAATAAGCAAAGCTGTTTTGCCTTTTACAATTCTATTCTGGCATACATTCCTAATACACACACTTGTCACAATGCTATAATGAAATAACTTGAGTTCTAACTTTTCTTTCTCAGTATCTAAAGAGCCTGGTTTCAAGATTCAGTCCTCAGTATGGTAATGTTCCTGTATTGTCTCCTAGCGAGTCTCTTCAGAAGAGAAGCCTCTTTGGCTCTCTGGGTAATGGGGCTGTATTGTGTATCCAACGGTCCGCCTGAGCCTGGTAGTCTTCACTATGTTAATGTGCGTGTATTGTGTCTCCCTATTGTTAGTGAGACAGCTGGCTGAGCGCAGGGGAAATTCCTGGCCCAGTGTCTGAGCAAGTCTCTCTCTCTCTTTCTCTCTCCCTCCTCTCTCTTTCAATGTGGCCACATCTCAGATGACTCAAAACAGTTATTCACTCATCTGTCCACAGGAATTCTCTCCATTGACTGCATTCACAGGAAGTGTTGTTTATATGACGCTAAAACTCAGCGGGAACAGAACGTGTGATCTTAAACACAGTAGCGCTAGCAAAAAGAGTCGACTCTTTCTTTCTTCTGATGCATTTTTTTGGCTCTCTGCTAGTTATGACATTGATCCTTTCGGTTTCCTTCACACGTCAGTTGAACTAGACATTGATGACAGCTAACTGCTCTCCTGTGAAGCATATAAATAGATTACTGATCAACAAAGCAGAAAACTGAAAAATTCCCCTTCGCATTCTTGACGGAAACAAGCAGTCGTGAGAAACTTCAGGCCTTCTCTGAAGCATAACTTCAGAAACTGCTTTGGATCATTCAAACCCTTTTTATTCAGGGTTCCCAAACCTTTTGGCCAATGATTTTCCATGACTTTCAGTCCATTTTTTAGATTACATCTTTTCATTTATTTTTTTATATGCCGCGTTTTAGATATAGCATCCACAAATGCAATTTCAAGACATTAAAATACTTCAGAACAAACTCTTCACTATAGAATTTTTCTGTTTTCAGATTTTTCTAGACCTTGAAACAGTGTTGTTTACTGAACTATTAAAAATCGTATTTATTTATGTATGCATTTATTTTAATTGAAATAAAGCCTAAAATAAAGTAAAATAAATCTTAAAATAAAATAAAATTGCTAAAAAAAAATTAAAACAAACCATTAATAAATACTATAAGAGTATATAAATCATTAAAAAAAAAATAACAGACTGAAAGTTAACACTCCCTGACAATCCAAGTTTTCCAATATCATTGGAACTTTGTATATTCTGATTGGCTGGGTGACATGCAGTTTTTCTTTTGTTTGTTTGGTGTGTTTTTTAGTTTCCTTGGACTGTACTAGGCCACATACAAGCACTCTCTGAAAATGTTCTGTACCTGTAGTGTGGAGAGATGGGTCTGCTTGGACAGCAGGGCTTTTTCCTGCTCTGATGGATAGGCATTGTAGCGGTGTTGGTAGAGCCAGTCCCGGAGTATCTGTACTGACTCTTTGGGCAAGTTTCCTCTCCTCTTCCTCTTCCCTGACCCTCCTCCATTTGAAGAGAGGTCAAGAGGCACATCCAAACTGTCCTCGTCCTCCGTCTCACTTCCGGACATCGCCAACACACCTGTAGTCATGAGACGTGAAATATTACCATTTAAAAACTATGAATTTTACAACATTATTCCTTTTATATGTGCACACGAAGGCTCTGAGAACCAGAAAAGGTATGAAGTTAGGTTTTTGTATTAGCAATCTGTTTGTAATAGTCAATAAGCGTGTTTCAGGGAACGAGTAAGCTGGGAATCAGTGTGTACCCATGTGTGTGAAGGAGGACAAAAGACACCCAGTCAAACATCAACCCCCCAATCCCTGCTGAGGACCCTCCTCCTCCCCCTATCCTACACACACTGTCTCTCCCTCCAAAATGCCAACCGCTGAATGCTACACAACAGCGCCTGCCCGTCTGTATGCATGTATAAGCGTGCGTCTGAGAGAGAGAGTGTGTGTGGCAGCTGATGTGTCACATCCCTGCTGTCAAGCAAAGCCATGTGATTCATGGTTGGAGCGGAGGCGTCACAAAGACTGTAAACAGTGTCAATGTTTCATTGTGCCTTTGTAGATACTGTACGAACGCTCACAAAAACTGGAACAAACTATGGTTAAAGACACTGTTTTGCTTCAAACTCACTTAAAGGGCCAGTTGACCTATTTTCACACTCAAACCTGCATTACTTTTTTTCTATGAAACACAAAAGCTGATGTTAAACTGAAAAATAGTATCATTCACTATATCAGTATGAAAAAGGTGAATCATGACTGACTGTAACTAATGCCTACCATCCCCTTTTGTGGAAGACAGAAAGTCATGCAGGCTTGGAATAACATGAGGGTGAGTAATGATGACAGAGCTGTGATTTTGGGCAAACTATCCCTTTAATTGCTGATCTGACAACTTTTTCCTGCTTAGAATTATGACTTGAATATTATTACTGGTTCCTACTTATCATAAACCGGTTAGTTGGTCAATAACACGTTTCACTCAGAGTGCTGATGGGGCTGAGGGGGACTTTCAGCACTCTGTAAGTGAAACAAAACTTTCCCCAACTTCAGCTCGAGCGTGTGGGACTCTTCACAGTCTAAAAACGAAACAAGTGAAATCACATACATATCTAGCTTTAATATTGTGTGAGAAAACGACTGAACTTGTGAAGATGAAGAGTACTTTTATCATCGGCCTACATGAGGAGGAGGAGGAGGAGGGGGAGGGGAACCTGTTGCAAATCTCAAGACCGAACAAAAGAATGTCGCTTGTGGGACATTTCAAACTCCGTTTTTTCGACTTTTCACAAGATGAAAACTTATGAAATCACGTCAGGTGACAGATGAAAGACTGACACGACTCTCTACACGGTTAGACGCCATAATATTTGAGAAACATTAACTTAATGACAGAGAATAACTCGGGCTCTATTGTGTGCCGTGAGAAACACGAGGTCGGAGGGAACGTGAAAGCGTCGCCTCGAGGAAGCAGCGCGAAATACACAAACTTCACAAAAGGAGGTCAGGAATTATTGTTGCACATTTTAGACCGCTACACAATGTTCAAATGCGGTGAAAGCAAAAAAAAGAGTAGTCGTCAAATTAAAAACGACACTTGGAAAGTTCCCTTCGTGTTCCTATAACAAAACTTGAGTCAGTGTTATAAGAAACTGCGCGCATGAACGTTTTTTTCCAAGCCAAAGGCGTTCAACTATACACGAAGGCATTTTATACCCAATGCACACAAAAAACACTAGAAGAGTTACATTTGAGACTATTTAAAGTTATAGTTGTTGACTTCGTGAAACAGCACTTTAAAACATCTCAGATAAATACGACTATTACATAAGCATGTCTGAACAAAATCAAAGCGTGTATGTTGTTAATAACGCGAAACGGCTCGTTGTGACAGCCCGCCAGCACATGCTGACAAAAAGGCTGTTTTGTCTGCAGCGGAAAACAATAGCAGTATGACAGACATTTTCTGTTCAACCATCATCGACAAGTTCTATCCAGTCATTACAATCACCAATACAAATCTAACATATATCGCCGCTATCACCCATATCGAGAAGATACATACCCTTTTTGGTCTTCATGTCCGTCAAAATCCCCCTTTTCACGTTGGCAACAAGGAGGTCGATTCTTCCTCGCTTTAATCACACACAACTGTATTATTCCAGATTGTTACAAAGTAGGGAACGTGAAAGCGTCGCCTCGAGGAAGCAGCGCGAAATACACAAACTTCACAAAAGGAGGTCAGGAATTATTGTTGCACATTTTAGACCGCTACACAATGTTCAAATGCGGTGAAAGCAAAAAAAAAGAGTAGTCGTCAAATTAAAAACGACACTTGGAAAGTTCCCTTCGTGTTCCTATAACAAAACTTGAGTCAGTGTTATAAGAAACTCTGCGCGCATGAACGTTTTTTTCCAAGCCAAAGGCGTTCAACTATACACGAAGGCATTTTATACCCAATGCACACAAAAAACACTAGAAGAGTTACATTTGAGACTATTTAAAGTTATAGTTGTTGACTTCGTGAAACAGCACTTTAAAACATCTCAGATAAATACGACTATTACATAAGCATGTCTGAACAAAATCAAAGCGTGTATGTTGTTAATAACGCGAAACGGCTCGTTGTGACAGCCCGCCAGCACATGCTGACAAAAAGGCTGTTTTGTCTGCAGCGGAAAACAATAGCAGTATGACAGACATTTTCTGTTCAACCATCATCGACAAGTTCTATCCAGTCATTACAATCACCAATACAAATCTAACATATATCGCCGCTATCACCCATATCGAGAAGATACATACCCTTTTTGGTCTTCATGTCCGTCAAAATCCCCCTTTTCACGTTGGCAACAAGGAGGTCGATTCTTCCTCGCTTTAATCACACACAACTGTATTATTCCAGATTGTTACAAAGTATCGAGCGAAATATGTCGTCTTCGTCGAGGAATCGCCGCGGAGCGCGTTTTTCATTTGTCGGAGACGCAACACATTGTCGGGTACCTGGGACAGGCTGCGCGACTCACTCAGTGTGTTTGATGTGGAAACTGGGTGACAGCTATCTTTGACAGCTGCGTGACTCAACGCGGTTAGATCCTCCCCCTCCGAGGGCAAGAGGGAAAAATCTGACATCAGACAGACAAATATAAAAAGAGACAGAAAAAGGGCTTTTTTGACAAACCGATCCGAATCTGAGACGTGTGTAGAGAAAGATCCAGCGCGCGGGTTGTGTTTTGGACATTGAATTGGATCTAGTTCCTGCACGTTTCCCTTTAATGACTGCGGCAGAGAGACAGGAAGCTGGTTTATTATGAATGTAGGTTAACATTACCAAGAGGCAGACACATGGCAGGGATATATGTGGGACTGCTTTCATCAGCATACTTCTGTTAGGCGCTCTACTCCAAAACAGTGTTTTAATGGCGCTTTGTTTATCTGTCACTGAGATGTTTGCATATGTTACTCGTGTTTATATGGCAAAAATTGTGTTACTGCAGGATAGTGTTGATGTGTTATCAGGTGCAATGCGGCATTTATTTCAGGTGACAGATGTCCATGATGCTGTTGCAAGCATGCCAATAGGGATTGAATTCGAATGTATTCATTTTGGTTCCCATTTTTCTTAACAATTATAGTTTGATTCTTTTTGAGCGTTTGGTGAATACTCTAGGAAATAAATGTGGCTCTTATGACAATTTCAAATTGAACAGAACAGTAACACATCAAAAACCAGTTACCTACAATTCTTGCAAAACATGTTTACCTCTTACAGAAGCGAGCAATGCAACCCAACAGTTGGCCGTGTAAAAAAATAAAAATAAATACGAAATAAACAAAACTTTATTTTTTATGATACCACCGATTACTACAAAACATAGGCTACTATGTGCATTTAAATTATGTGTAATTTAATCTCGCGAGTTTTGAGTAAGCCTACAAATAACACGATGAACGTTTTTTTTTTTTTTTTTTTCGATTTTACGTCACGAAAGTAATAATTTGCTGTCAAGAGAGTGAGTCAGATTTATTCAATAAATTGTTTTGATTTACTATAAAGAGTCATTCATTAGATTAATTTGACCAGGGACGTTAAATCTGTGTGAATCACTAAAAAGAGCCGACTCAGAGTCATTGAATCGAAAACCGGACTACACTGGTTGCGCTGTACGTGTTTTTAATTCATTAAAAAGAACCGACTCAAAAGAGTCATTTGTCCGGGAATCGGGACTACACTGGCGCTTTAGATTTAGTAGCGGTTGTGCGCTGCTGATTACAAAAACACAGTCATAAAATGTGCGCTCCGAGTGTTCTAGAACCTTTAAATAATTCGAACGCCATGAACAAATGTACAAAATGGAATTGATTCTGATTCTGAATAAGTATTAGTTCTCGGTTCCACAGCAGCTCCATTTGTAAGCCGTGCGTGATGCTTCCTGTTGGCGCAGCCCTGCGTGATACCCAGTTGACCGTTGGGATTAAATGGTTGTAAAGCAAGAATCGCTTGTTTCTTCAGCTGTCCTGGTGACGCGTCCCTAATTCAAATCACAGCAGTCTCAGAATTCTTAACGCTGATTATCCCTCTAGCGTATGGAGCCCTACGTTCATCTGTTGTTGTTCCAGTCTGGCGCATAAACCAAAACAGTTCAGATGTTTGCGTCAAATCGTGCTCACATGCACGTTAGTGTATCCATCACTCACATGATTAGATATGTGTCAAAACATATGATTCAGACACAGACCTTCAAAACCAAGCGTGATCTGCTTGTCAAAACACCGAAGCACATGGTGGTAAAGGCTTTAGAGAGCTGTATTTGGAGTCTGTGGATGTAGGTCAGGTCGTTGACTTTTCCATGCGAGGCGTGCATGCGTCTGGCTGGCTGGCCTTAATTCTCAATTTACTGCCGATGATAAGAGCACAGGTTATTCTGACCACACACGCGTAAACAACAGCCCATGTTTGCAGCAATCGGATATTATAACACAAATCTTATCATCGCATCGTCCTTGTTAAAGGAAATAATTAAAACTCGCAGAGGTAATGTCTTTATGTTGATTGTCTCTGCAATGGATCTGAGAAAACGTGATGATTCACGATATCTCATAAGCCTGAGACAGCTCACTTTAGATTGTGTAATCAAAAAGGCGTGTTGCTGTTATCCGATAAAGAGAGACCAATAGCTCCCCCTGGCGTTACATCGCGCAACTGCAGACGTTTTGCACAAAAGTGTCGTAGAAGCATTTGCCTGCTACCTATTGGTAAAAACTTGTCTTCATTTTTCAGATAAAATAGGATGCATTAAAAAAATCATATATTTTGATTCCAAGTGAAGTAAAGAATTCCAAACAAATAAGTCGCGTAACCCTTGTTATTCTGTTCACATATCTATGCATTAAATAAAATAGGCAGTGTATTAAGTGATGTCTTTTGGAAGGTGCAGAAGATATTCGAGATGCATGAGATATTTTCCCCTTCAGTAACACAAGCATAAAGGGCCATATCGACTTCCAGTTCAGTTTATGGAGACATGTCAGCACAGTGAAACTGAGTACACAGTGGAACTATTTGTGAGAGTTATGTGGAAGCTATTTAAAACTCATGCCGTTTCAACTGACCTTCAAATTTAAAGGTGATCTGTCCAGTAACATGATTTCCTCTGTAATACTAATCATTTTTATACAGACAGAAAGACAGATAGATAGATAGATAGATAGATAGATAGATAGATAGATAGATAGATAGATAGACAGACAGACAGACACAGACAGACAGATAGACAGACAGATAGATAGATAGACAGACAGATAGATAGATGATAGAGATGATAGATAGATAGATAGATAGACAGACAGATAGATAGATAGATAGACAGATAGATAGATATATGATAGACAGACAGATAGATAGACAGACAGATAGACAGACAGACAGATAGATGATAGACAGACAGATAGATAGATAGACAGACAGATAGATAGATAGATAGACAGATAGATAGATATATGATAGACAGACAGATAGATAGACAGACAGACAGATAGATAGATAGATAGATGATAGACAGACAGACACAGACAGACAGGCAGATAGATAGACAGACAGATAGATAGATGATAGACAGACAGACAGACAGATAGATGATGACAGACAGACAGACAGACAGACAGACAGACAGACAGACAGACAGACAGATAGATGATAGACAGACAGACAGATAGATGATAGACAGACAGACAGACAGACAGACAG
>NW_015505301.1:2325208-2359328 GCF_001515645.1 Sinocyclocheilus grahami
ATAGATAGATAGATAGATAGATAGATAGATAGATAGATAGATAGATAGATGAACCACTAAAAAACAAATGACAAATTCCCAGAACAGGTGCAGTAATACGGTGTTGAGACTCCTTGCAGAATACCATGTCATGAGTCAGAATGTTCAGGAACTCTGGGATTAGTGTGTGTAGCAAAATGTTCACAATTTCTTGAACTCAGTGTCAAATGGAAGTTTAAAACCATATAAGGAGAAACAGGAGATGAAGGGTACATCAAAAAAATGATTTGCGTGTCTGTTATGAAAAAATAAACTTATTGGATTGAAGCTTTGGTTTGATGTCGCGCCGAAGAGACGTAATTTTCTTAGAAAAGTCTTTAATATGCTTAAGGCGATTCATAGCCAACTCGTCTTGATAAAGTAGGACCAATGAAGTTTTGTGTGAGGCGGGACTTCCTCGCTGTTGAGAAGCAGTGTGGTCCGCAGAGCTGTGTGGGAACCCGCGGCCTCTTGGCAAGCTGCACGCATTCCAATCTGGCGACGCCGCCCTGACGCGCGCTAGCGTAAACACGGACAGAAGCGAGAGAAACGCCGAGAGCCCCAGTGACACATCACAGCTTTCGCATTTCCGCGAGCTGCGGGTCGTCTCCTCGGCTCGGGCGGTGTGTCAGAGACCGGGGGGTCCGGTTACCACCAGTGCTCGGGCTAAAATTAGGGTTGCTTTGGGGCTGACGCAAGAAAAGTCTGTAGCAGCAGGGAACGAGGATCCATGGAAACGCGCACTACACATTCACTGCTATTGATGACAGAGAGTATTTTTGGACTGTGTTGTCATCATTCGGTAACAACGAGGCCAAAGACGTATTGTATAAAGGGAGGACGTTGAAAATGCACTTGTACAGCAGCGCGTTAACATACTACCCCGGCTCCTCTCGAAAAGTTTCCGTAACTCTCAACAGTGTCGCCAATAACGCACCAGCGACAAGTTCCAGCTCTTTGGAGGTGGTCGGAAACGCCGTTAACGGAAGCGCCACTGAAGCACACACGGGATATTTGTCTCGAGGGGGACAGACTGACGCGAACATGCCTGCGTTTTCATGTTATGAGGCCACCTCGATGAGCCCGGTTTTCTACACTTCTACCGCGGAGATTGTCATCACGCGACCGGATGGCGTGGCGAGATCTGTGCCCGTTCACATCGTGAAGGAGCCGCGCACAAACTGTAGACCTCTGGAGACGCACTACAACCGAGTTTCTTACGCAGCCAACGGAGACGATCATCACCACTCTGATTCTGTCTTAGAGTTAGACCCCAGAAGAGACGTTTTTGGGGATGACAACGATGAGATAAGTGAGAAAAATTCAATTCACTATGATAGGTTTTTTGATAATGACAGTTACAGAGTTTGTGAGAGGAGACTCGAGCCATGTTTGCAAAGTGATGCCACGCCCTCCAGAACTTTTGGAAGTGTACAAAAACCCTCATCTGATTCATATGAAAGTCTTAAAGACCCAGAAAGGCAGGAAAGTGTTGAAGATGATAATCCAGTCTTCGAGCTGCACATCCTTCAGGAGCCCACTGCGACACCCAACAAAAGCGATGTTGATAACAAGGTTACCCGCTACCTGGCCGAAGTGGAGAAACAGAACAAATACCTCCATGACAGGCAGAAATACCGCTTTCACATCATCCCAGATGGGAACTGCCTGTATCGGGCCGTTTCCAAGGCGGCTTATGGAGACCAGTCAATGCACAAGGAGCTGAGAGAGCAAACCATGCACCACATCGCCGACCACCTGGAGGAGTTCAACCCCATAATCGAAGGTGACATCGGGGAGTTTCTGATCAATGCAGCGCAGGACAGCGCATGGGCTGGCTATCCAGAGCTGTTGGCCATGAGTCAGATGCTAAACGTGAATATCTACTTGACCACTGGGGGTAGCGTGGAAAGCCCAACGGTATCAACCATGGTGCACTACCTGGGTGAAGAGGACTTGTCTAAACCGGTTGTATGGTTAAGCTGGCTCAGTAACGGTCATTATGATGTGCTGCTGGACAGCTGCCAGCCCAACCCGGAGTATGATGACTGGTGCCGTCACACCCAGGTACAGCGCAAAAGGGACGAGGAGTTGGCCAAGTCCATGGCGGCGTCCCTTTCCAAAATGTACATTGAGAGGAACGGCCTGCACTGAAAGCGATGGACTCACTCAATTGAAGAATGTACCTGGGAATACTGTAACTCATTCTGATGTTTCCAAATGGATTGCACTTTGATTCCTCAAGTGATTAAATATTGCCTTAATTTATTACATTTCTATCTTTGTGTGTCTTCATTTTTTCCATAAATGTGTTGAAGTGCAGTGCACAAGATGATTTGTGGTGCGATATGTAAAATAAGGACTGGGTCTGAGCGAATGTTTCTTAGCCTTGATTGCATGTTTGTCTACAGAAGTTTAAGTCTTGTATGTATATATTTTTTCCTGTATATAGTTTTCCGTTTTGCAGAACTGTTCATCCACCTGAATGGAATATGTCGCACTTATACAAACATTTCCAGCAGTTCTTGTTACTGTTTATGTGTGAATGTGTTTTTTTTAGTCCATTAACTGCACTGTTGTGTTATATACAAAATTGATGGTTATTTTATGTTCAATTGCCTGAAATCTATTTTGCAAATATGTATTTTTGAATAAATTCTTTTGAAACAGTTTATTTTTGTCGTTTTTATTAGGTTTTTTTTCATTACATTTATATATTTGTTTTAAAATATAAATATTTGTATATATAATTAATATTTAGTTTAAAAATTAAGTACTAAAATAACTAAAATATTTTAGTGCTTACATTTTAAGCTAAATATTGTCAGAGCAACTAGCTGAAATAAGTTATATATATATATATATATATATATATATATATATATATATATATATATATATATTATTTCAGTTAATGTTTCGTTTGTTTCAAGAAATTAAATGAAATAAAATTATGTCATCATTTACTTACCCTCATGTTGTTTTAAACCTGTAGATTTAAGATACTTGAGACTTGAACTCGACTTGGATTTGACAAGTTGGACTCGGACAACACATTGTATGACTATTTCTGTCTATACAATGAAATTCGGGGTCCAGTGTTGTTTTGGACCAGTTTGACCATAGTATGTAGACCAAAACAACAACACATTTATCAAAATATCTTCTATTGTGTTAGAAAAACGTCATACAGGTTTGTAACATGAGGGTAAGTAAATTATAGATTTTTTTTAAATGAACCTTTAACAACATCATAAATATTTAAACACCCAGTTGTATCTATATATATACTGTAGAGTTTATTACCAAAAAGGACAAGGTTGGACATCTGGTTGTAGCATCTGTAAAAATGTCTTTAAGAAACTTTCTTTATTCCCAGAAAATAAATGTTAACCTTTACAGACACGGCACCCTGTGAAAAAAAAAAACAAATGACATAAACGTGTAGGAATGAGAGGAGAGAGTGATCTCATGTCAGTCAGTCTTGTGAGTGCATGTTCTCATAGACTGCTCTGAAGACTGACCTCAGTGTGGTTATCTCTATTTAAAGTGGCTCCTCTAAGGGGGAGATGGGGGTCTTCGAAGTTCTTTCCTTGAATAGAAGAATCACTCTTTACTGTTGTATATGGGGCGGCACAATCTGGTATTACAACAGATGAAGCTTAGCTATTCATATGACTTTTTGGCAGCAGGCAACACAGAGGCACTATTATAAAATTATTGGGTTCACATCATAATGTTGCCTCATGTGGCCTGCACTTCACAAAATAACTGGTCAAGCCCAAATATTACTGTAATACACTCTTAAAAATAAAGGTGCTTCATGATGCCATAGAAGAATCTTTTTGTCTAAATGGCTCCATAAATAACCTTTAAAATCTGAAGAACCTTTCTGTTTCACAAAAGGTTCTTTGTGGCGAAAGAAGGTTCTTCAGATTATAAAAAGGTCAGAAAGAGATGGTTCTTTAACTTTGACTGAATGGTTCTTTGTGGAACCAAATGTGGTTATTTTATGGCACTGCTGTGAAGACCTCATGTGGCCTGCACTTCACAAAATAACTGGTCAAGCCCAAATATTACTGTAATACACTCTTAAAAATAAAGGTGCTTCACGATGCCATAGAAGAATCTTTTTGTCTAAATGGTTCCATAAAGAACCTTTAACATCTGAAGAACCTTTCCGTTTGACAAAAGGTTCTTTGTGGTGAAAGAAGGTTCTTCAGATTATAAAAAGGTCAGAAAGAGATGGTTCTTTAACTTTGACTGAATGGTTCTTTGTGGAACCAAATGTGGTTATTTTATGGCACTGCTGTGAAGAATATTTTAAGCACCTTTATTTTTAAGAGTGCATACAGTGACTTTTTAGTATTTTAGTACATTTAGTTATTTTACTACATATATCCAGGAGGTTTATTTAGAACAAGATGACCTCCGTGTTTTGTGGTATGTGCAATAATCTGTAAATATCTTACCATGTTCTTTTATATAGACTCCTTTTTTATATAGGAACTCTTTCTTTCTTTTGTTTTCTTTTTAATGTATTTTTTAAAGACAATTTCAGATGTGTTAACCACTTATCCACCAGTGTTATTTTAGTTTCAATTTAGTATATTAGTATCACTGAGATGCTACTAGTTTAATATATATATATATATATATATATATATATATATATATATATATATATATATATATATATCATTAGTTTTTCCATTTTAATTAAACCTTTTTTATTCCTTATTAATTTGGTCAATTTTCTGTTTTTTTTATACATCAAGGTAAAGTAGGCCTAAATGAAACTGATAATTGTTGCTTTGGAAACTAGCTGAAATAAAACAACTTTTTAAAATATTTTATTATTGTAACAATATAAAAAGCCTATTAATAACAAAATATTTTATTTTATTAATGACATTTTTTAAAAATGATTTTAGTTTCAGTTATCTATCATAACCCTGTTGTCCACATAAGGTGCGAGTACAGATATTACCTATGAAATAGGCAATTTCTGATATATTATCTACAGTATATTCAGAGATTTTGATGGTTTCTGTGTCAGACACTAGATGGCAGTATAAGCCAGGGCGCTCTATGATAGAGTAGCGCCTCAGAAATCATGCAGCTTTTTATGCAGACCATAGTGCATCGTTTGGATCATGCGACAGGACACATGAATAAACCTCGAGTCTATGACACATGGCACTGTGTATGTGTGAGATGGAGCGTGTTTTCATCATATGATACTGTATAGTTACCAGTAAGTCCAACTAATCAACCCACTGTTTTTAATTCTGCATCCATACTGCAAAAGCTCAAGGACTATGACATTTTCTCAGTTAGCTAAACGTCCATGGTTATTGCTTATATAATATAAGATAGAGCTTATTTATTATGTTGATGAAACCACGTTGTTTTAAATATGGGGGGAAATATGCATAAATAAATTTACGCCGCAAAATCTCTCTTTCAGAATAATCTGCTTTAAATTGGAATGACGTAATTCTGCAGTCGTGTGGACTTGAAAGTTCCTTTCTTATTTATTTATTTACTTTTTGGGCTGAAAACCCCCTCGCTTATTCACCCCTCCCTCTGTCTCTCTCCTCTCTCATGAAGGAGTTTGTGTCCTCTGGCCATACATCCATAGCGCATACACTGACTCAGAGCTCCATGTGTTTTCAGCCAGACGGAAGCGGGAAATAAGCGAAAGTTTTGCGGATTTCTGGCCAGGGTCGAGCAGTCTGGAGAGGTGCAGAAGATGTCAGGACACCGGGTCCAGTTCGCGGATCTTCCTTCTACCAGCGAGCGCAAAGCCAGCCCGAGAATTAGCAGTAAGATTTCGGAGTTTCTGGTTCCTCCGGCTGTGCCTCAAAACCAAGTGCGCTACCTACCTAGTCAGTCTTTATGGTGCTGAGCGAACATTCAAACACTCATATGATGCCCAAAAAGGCAGTCTAGGTAGGCAGCATACTTGGTTTTGACGCACAGCCTAAGAGTTTTAAGTTTAGAGGAGAGTGGGGTAAGCTGTGCCACTTTTTACTTAAGTTGGTCTCGAGGCAAAAATAAATGCGGTATTTTTAATTTTAGAATGCTGTGTTATGTGATAATTTTTTTTAAAAGAGGTCCAGTGGCACAACTTGCCCCATGCTAGGGGTAAGCTGTGTCATGTCAAGGGTAACACTGGGGAATTAGCCTAAATGATTTACAATAAAAATATGAACATATACATTAAATTATGAACATGCGAAAGTCCCATTCCAACGTCTTATTTGATAATTTCTTTGCCTTTTTTTCATTTTCATAAATCAGGCCAGATAACCTATTCATATTTAACCTTTAATGTTAATATTTAAATGTAGTAAACTTTTTTTTAACTTCCTGGATTTGGAGGCGAAGTTTAGTAGCTATTATCTGTACGCTGAACCAATAGCACAGCTTAACGTGAAGCATTTGACACGTTAACCCACCAACAACTAAAATTATTTTTAAAAATGCATGCTATGTTTGCGGTGTTTGGCTTGTTTGTTGTTTGCTAAATTAAGGGGGCGACACAATTTACCCACTGACACATCTTACTCCACTATTTATTACCGATTTTGATCTTTGCTGATGTACGCTTCCAGTGACAGCAGTGGCTTTCTGCTGAATGAAGCTTATCAGAAAACTTGAACGAGAACAGCTGTTTCATATCTCATCACGGTCTCATAACCTTTAAAACCCTGAGTGAACATTTAAGTCATTCTTGCTTGTGTTGCTACATTTTCTGCTGTTGTAATTTCTGCTCTAATGCAAGGCATTTGTCTGTGACATTATAGCGGAGAGAAACAACCTTGCTGTGTGTGTGTGTATGTATGAAATGCTATTCTCGGTTAAATGTCATGACTAAAGTAGTACTAGTCAAACAAATGGGATTCCTTTTATAATTTGGAACCAATTCTAAAATATCCTCAGAGAATCAAATAAGATAAACTCAAGTTTTTTACCCAATTTATTTGGTTAATTTCATAGAACTTAAGTTCATCGAGTTCTTATTTGAGTCTTAGCAGATTCCTATTTGATCCCTTTAAACTGGTTCCAAATTATGATAGAGATTTCATTCGAAATCCTGTTCAATCCTTTAGGATTTTGAGAACATTCCTTTCAAACATTACTTTGAAAAGTTACTAGATAGAAATTTAGATTTAGACATCTAATTTATGAGCTTGTGTGTAAAAATGTCAGGAATCGAGGGCATTGCATAAATTCAAACTATCCCTTAGTGAGGAATCTCAGAAAAACTCTTTCACTGTGCTCCGTCTGTTATTTGCTTCATGTCTATTTCTAATCAGAACATGTGAAATGACTTTGAATGGCTTTGATGAGTCCCGTACACTACAACTGAATGCCTCCTGGACTTGACGAGAGAGTGGAGGTAGTGGAGAAATATATAAAAAGAGCAATATAACAGCCTGAGAGCTGTAATATTAAAACGTTCTTGCTCATTCTCTCTCTTTGACTTTCTCTTTGGGTGCAAACCAGAAAAAAAAAATCCCCGCACTCACCCATCTGAGAAGTAGCAGACTAGTCAAGACTACTGGAGGACTGCAAGCTCCTCTTAGTGAAATCTAGAGTGTCGCAAGGTTTCACTGTTTGGATCGCTTCCACTGATACACAATCTTAAGGACAGGAAGTGTTTGTCAGGGCTGCAGTGCTGCTCAGATAGAAGAGGCTGTTTGGAAAACACACATCAAGAGAGTGAAGTGGGTCATTGAAGGTTGTGAGCCTTTTAGACGCTGAAGAGAACTTTAGACTTAAGTTGTGTCTTAAATTATATATTAAACACTGTGTACTCAACCATCGAGTATTAATAAGTAGCCTACTATATACTATGTACTCGATCATCTCATATGAAATGTAAAATGTTTCTATCGGCTCAAATGGAATGCATTGCTAAAAAAAATTTAATTCAAGAGAAAGTTTGGTGTTGCTGCTAGCTTTAGCATGGTAGCTAACCTGGGGTGTGTTTCCCAAAAACATTCGCAAGCACATCTATGGTTTGCAAGTTTCACCAACATGTTTCCCGAATCCACGGTTCCAGTGAACATCCGCAAACATCATAGAAAAGTTTACAGCAATAATCTGACATTAATTGATTTCAAAATATTTAATTAGGAGAAGTTATCTCTCCACCACTTGCTTAACGTCATTAATGACAGTTCTAATCAACGACATTCGAATGATGGATGTGTGACAAAGTTCTTGTTTTCGGGAAAGAATCATGACTAGCTAGCTAGTTTCTCCAACAATGCATCATACTACAATTGTTAAGCAGAGAATTACTTTGTTGTTCAGGAAAAGCACCCCTGTACTATTATGACCTACCTACCTTAATTTCAATGATTCCAACAGACAAAGCACAATGTCTGCTGATGGTAAAGCATTTCACTCAGCCCAGCTTTCAGTTTCAGTAATCGTCACGCCCACTACTTTGCAATTTTTTGGGCCTAAAATCCCCTTACTTCCAAAATGTAGGGAAAACAGTGATAAAAAAAGTTGGTATGAAATAAAATTTCACTATATCTATTTTCTAAAGGCATGTTATTGGTCTTATTGTGAACAATTCATTTGAGCACTTACATTTTTTTAAACTTTTTTTGCTAATTTTTACTTATAATTCTTAATCAAAGTGTAATTTCAATCTTCCGCCAAATGTGTGCCACATTTCTCCAATTAAAGTCCGCTTAAACCCAGCCCCCTAACAATCAACCTCAAGATTGCATTCAGATCTGCCACCATCAAATCAACAACTAATGCATAGAACCAAGTTCCAACCCTACATTTTCGTTTCACCTGAATGTACGACAAAATACATAAGAAAATACTTCAGTTTCATCTCAACTTTAAGTGCAAATATTGCACTCACTACGTCATATAACATTTATCAGTGTGAACATATGACACACTGTACTTATACTGCAAAAACAGTGCAGAAGTGTATGAAATGAGACAGACCATTACTTTTTATATAACCTTATTGAGCTCAAAAAGCAAAAAAACGAACTATTTTCGCCAGTAATACCATGTTTGGTTCAGTATACTAAAGCCAAAGCTTATAACTTTGAGGAGCAACTGCGATATAAGTTATCAGCATTGTGTCTTACTCAGGTTTCTACTTGTCATGGCTGGTTATGCAGACTCGGAGAGTATTACTTAATCTGGAACATTTTTTAAGGATTTAGCTGTCTGGAAATGGGCTGGGATGTCTAACACAAAACTGTCCTTGGTCTCACTCCTTTTTCTGAGAGTTGTTACATCTCTTCGCCTGCGATCAATGAGAGGGTGTGAAAGGAAGAGTATGTGAGATTTATTTGCTGTTATTCCAATAATATATCACTTTACCAAGTCTTTTAACACACATGGTGATTGGTTAAAGAAGATGCATCATTCATATCATCTTTAATAAGCTAGAAAAGCACGATTAATAAGAAATCAAAGACAGTTGACGTCAATCAACTCATCAAAACAGTTCACCATGCTTTTGACTTTTCTAAATGGCTGCTGAATCTATTTTAAGGAGGCGGTTTGGGATTGGCTGATTGGTCGTGACAGATACACTGGAGGGTTTGAGGATCCTGTTCATGTAAAGCTCTAATTGGATGCAGATGTCACGCATGGCCATATGATGCTCTCCTCAGCGAGGCTTTGAAGTGACTGTGGACTCGAAATACTCGAGGACTGGGTTTAATTTTCTGGCTCATCAGTTAAACCCAATACACAGAGAGAGAGAGAGGTCTTATAGGAATGCATGGCTGCATGTGTATGTGTGTGAAGGGTAGAAATGCAAGCTCAGGTACAGACACACATCCCTGGATGACAGGGCAGAAAATTCTGAATCTCCATGGTGACAGGGCAATTGACATACCACGTGAGAGCCGGCACAGTGTAGAACTGCCAGACCTGACAAATCCTTCCGAGTGGCATTAGCTCAGCACATGTTAGTGTGTATGTGCGTTCTTTGCTATAGTCAATGCATGTCAAACACAAGTGCTGATTAGGACAGAATGAGGGATTGAAAGAGACGAAAGGCAGAAAAAGGAACAGAAATATCAAGGGGTAGAGGGATAAGGCAACATTCAGAACTGTAGAATAGTGCAGATAGAAAAAATCACACTTTAGTGTCTCAGTTGTTTCTAGTAGACAACAATAAAAGAGAAGTAAATGTGGATATTTGCTTCAGTCTTGTTTTTTCAGATTTACCTCCACTAATCGCACATGTATCTGAATCTGAAGTAATATTTAAAAATGTATATACTGATATATACCAATATACCAATCGTTGCAAAGATGCTCCTTATATACTAAAACATGATACCTTGACCTATTACCAATTCACCTGCTTAGCTGTTTCAAAACAGTTTAATGTGGATATTCTATAATATAACATACACATTATGACCACCTAGGCTACGTAATAACCTGTAGGACCTCCTTTAGCCCGCCAAACAGCAGCCATGCGGCGAGGCATTGATTCGACGAGTTAGCGATCGCTCTCCTGGGGTATCTGATACCATAATGTCAACAGCAGGTCCTCCAGTTCCCATACATTGTGGGGTGGTGGTGATGTAGCACAAACCCACTTTTCGATTGGGTTTATGTCAGGTGAATTTGGAGGCCAAGGCATTAACAGAAATTTACCATCATGTTCCTTGAACCACTCCTTGACCATTTTTGGCAGTGTGGCATTATCCTGTTGGTAATGGCCACCACCGGCAGGGAACACAGTTGGCATGAATGGGTGCACTTGGTATGCAACGATGTTCAGATACCTGATAACTGTCAGGAACTGTGCTATTGGGATAATGATGCCTAAAGTGTCCCACAGCATAACACCGCCGCTGCTGGCCTGTGTCCACCTCACAGTGCATCCAGGTGCCACAGCCTCTGTTGGTAATCAGTGTATCTGTGCTTGGCCATCGATAGTAGTCTCTGCATCAGACGTCACCCCCACAGACAGTTGGCTGAACGTCTGATGCATATCACACACAAAATTGGAAACACTTCAGGAGTTTCGAAGATGTTACCGGATTGGTTAAAATTATAGAGGATTTCCGGGAGATGTGTGTCGCGTTCTTTAACATTCCACCTGGAAACAAAGATGCTGTGATTCCAAACCCCCTCATGGAAGATGACACAGGTGTTTACAACTGTGACAATGAGCGCTTGATCAACTAAACCAGGAGTGGCGCTTTCGCATGGCAGAGTATGGCAGTCGCCACCCAGTCAGGTGTGCCGTGGAAAATTTTCCAAACTTCATATCTCTATTATATTTTGCTATTATTATTTTAAATAAGTGCTATTGGTCTTCCTTATGTCTGTTTGAGGGTTTTACAAATATTTAACCAATAAAAAACATTCAAAAGAGCTTTTCAGTTAAACTTTGTAACGCCATTTGATCCTCGAACTGTCAGCAATTGTGAGTTGTACCTCGTACAACCCCAATTCCAGAAAAGTTGGGACGTTTTGTAAAATGCAATTTTAACTTTTATTTAATTTACAAAAGTACAAAGAAAAGATTCCCAAAGTTTTCTCTGACCAACGTAAATGTATTTTGTAAATATGCAAATTTTGTTTTTGACGGCTGCAACACATTCCAAAAAAGTTGGGACAGAGGCAAAATAAAAATGAAAAGCTTATAGAATATCCACATTAAACTGTTTTGAAACAGCTAAGCAGGTGAATTGGTAATAGGTCAAGGTATCATGTTTTGGTATAAAAGGAGCATCTTTGCAAGCCTTTGCAAGCAAAGCTGGATCATGGCTTATCACTTTGTGCCAAATTTCACAAGTGTCAAACAAATCAAAAATCACATTTCGCAATGCAAAATTGCAAAGAATGAAGGTCTTTCACCAAGTACCATACATAATATTGTGAAAAGATTCAGGGAATCCAGAGAAATCACAGTACATATAGGGCAAAGCAGGAAACCTCAGTTGAATGTGCTTGACCTTTGAGCCCTCAGATGGCATTGCATAAGAAAGCGTCATGCTAAATATAGCCACATGGGCTAAGGAGTACTTCAGAAAACCACTATCATTTACCACAGCTTGCTGCTGCATCAAGAAATGCAACTTGAATATCTGTTACTCTAGGAGAATGCTATACATCAAATCTATGCAGCGATGCTGGGTTCTCTGGGCCAGAGCTCATCTCAGATAGTCAAAAAGACAAAAGAAAATGTGTGCTGTACTCAAATGAGTCCACATTTCAACTTGTTTCTGGGAAAAATGGATGTCGAGTTCTCAGTCCCAAAGACCAAAGGGACCATCCAGACTTTCATCAGCGACAGAAGCAAAAGCAAACATCTGTCATGGTATGGGGGTGCAGCAGAGCAAACAGCATGGGTGACTGGCATATGTGCGAAGGTACTATTGACATGGAAGCATATATTGGGATTGTACAGAGATAAATACTGCCATCAAGATGATGTCTTTCATGGGAAGTCTATGGTTATTAGATCAAGACAATGCCAGGTCTCATTCTGCATGTGCTACAACAACGTGGTTTCGTAGAGACGAATGTGTTAGACTGGCCAGTAGTCTCAGCCTCAGACATCACGCCCATGGACCATTGGCTGAACGTCTAATGTATACGGCACACAAAAGTGGAAACACTTCAGGAGTTTTGAAGTCGTCATCGGATTGGTTGAATTATGCAGGATTTCCGGGAGATGTGTGTGTTGCGTTCTTTAATTTTCTGCCTGGAAACCTCCTATTGAAAATGTATGGCTCATCATGAAAAGGAGAATCAGACAATGACAATCACAGACTGCTGACCATCTGAAGTCTTGTATAAAGCGAGATTGGACAAAAAGTTTGCTCGCAAAACTTTAACAATTAGTATCCTCAATTCCCAAACAATGAAACATTGTAATTGAAAGGAAAGTTGATGTGACACAGTGTTAAACGTGCCTCTGTCCCAACTTTTTTGGAGTGTGTTGCAGCTATCAAAATCAAAATTTGTCTATATTTACAAAATAAAATTAAGTTGGTCAGTGAAAATATTGGAAATATTTTCTTTTTACCTTAGTCAATTAAATAAAAGTTAAAGAGAATGAACGGATAACATATTCTTGATTTTATGGTATTTCACAAAACGTTTCTGTAATTGGGGTTGTAATTTCACCCCACCTCCATTCAGTTTGATGCACCACGCACAGCCTGGAGACAGATCTTTGCTTGTTCGCAATGCAAGGGTAAATAAATAACTGATGTTTAAATAAGTACAGCGTTTTCTTTACTCCAACACTATGTCTGTAAAGGCTAATGTTTTTTTGTGTGTTTGAAGAGAGGAGAAGAGTCTAAGCATTTGCTGTCTAGTTGTAGCCAATATACTTTTGTACGTTTTAAATATCCTCTGCATATAGCGCTACATCGTTTATATCATGAGATTTTGGCCTAGTGTATTAAACAAGAAGAAAATACAATAAGCGTTATAACCTGCAAGTTGATGAAAGCGTAATGCGATGCACTTACTGACTCGGCTCAGATACAGCCTTTCTAAAGACAAACAAACATAGATCTCCGTCATTCACTGATCAGAAATCTTGCTAACTCCATTTGAGCTTGATTTTCATAAAATGTTAAGTGCAAGTGTCTGATAAAGCCACAATACCAACTCTGATGATGCAGTGTTTAATTATTATAAAAAAAATCATTTCTATCTTTCCCCCCCTATATTTTAGGGCTTCAGTGTGCCGTGGGATTTTTTTATTTATCAACCCCGCCGCGCCATACACCATAGTTTTGTAAAACGCCGCCACTGAACTAAACACTGGATTTTCAAAAGAACAGGTGCATCTAATTAGAATGTCATGGATAAGTTCATTTATTTCAGTAATTCAACTCAAATTGTGAAACTCGTGTATTAAATAAAGTCAATGCACACAGACTGAAGTAGTTTAAGTCTTTGGTTCTTTTAATTGTGATGCTTTTGGCTCACATTTAACAAAAACCCACCAGTTCACTATCACTATCTATAGATTCTCTCTTCGCACACCAACACCATAGTCATTTAACCAACTTTTGGTGCTTTTGGCAGTGTGGGCAGGTGCCAAATCTATTTTGCAGCATAGTTCACGGCATAGAATATTTAATGTCCAAGAGTTTTACACACCGGTCTGTTATTGTGGGGACATTTCCACGCCCCTTAACATGATGCGGCACAAAACTAAATGTGACTGTTTGCTTTACCTGTCAGTCATATGACCTCTTGGGGAGGCCTTGGCCTTTCAAAGCAGCCAAGGTTCCCAGACCTTTTGCCATCAGTCCGAAGGTCTGGCTACGCGAGACTAGGTCGTCAGCTACGCAGAAGGCTGTGATGAACTGGTCACCACTTTTGTAGCTTCTGGTGATTTGTCACACTGTGGCCCCGCAGTTGCTGTGAACAATGTGTAACAGTCTCCGCTTCCCTTAGGCATCATTGAGCTGTGGACGACACACGGGTGGATGATGGTTCACCACTGCACCACTTTTGCTACATACTCACTACAGCAGAATGTGAACAACCCATAAGGTGTACTGTTTTCGAGATCGAAGTTCTGAGGTGCCATGCCATCACAGTTTGTCCTTTATCAAACTCCACTTTTCCCATTCTGACACCGCACACTCTACTGACTGAAAACTGGTTCTCAGGTGGTATATATACACTCTTAAAAATAAAGGTGCTTCATGATGCCATAAAAGAACCTTTTTGTCTAAATGGTTCCATAAAGAACCTTTAACATCTGAAGAACCTTTCTGTTTCACAAAAGGTTCTTTGTGGCGAAATAAGGTTCTTCAGATTACAAAAAGGTAAGAAAGAGATGGTTCTTTAAAGAACCTTTGACTGAATGGTTCTTTGTGGAACCAAAAATGGTTCTTCTATGACATCGCTTGAAGAACCTTTTGAAGCACCTTTATTTTTAAGAGTGTACTGCTCTGTGAACTGCACCTATGGCACCATTCGGTTGCCAGCAGCGCCTATTGCTCTAGGCAAACATTGGTGTATACTGTATGTGTGTGTGTGTGTAAGAAATAAAAATATAAACTAACATATAAATTTTAATTGCAAATTTCTGTTTTCAAGAAATAGATAAAAGATAACAACACTATTTGAAATGTAA
The DNA here is from genome assembly GCF_001515645.1 of Sinocyclocheilus grahami. NCBI lineage: Eukaryota > Metazoa > Chordata > Actinopteri > Cypriniformes > Cyprinidae > Sinocyclocheilus > Sinocyclocheilus grahami. The sequence goes on from NW_015505301.1 coordinate 2,340,363, forward strand.
CCAACAGTTGCATGAGCTTTGAAAGGGCAACATTTGAGCAATACAATTTTTATCTAAGTTGGATTAGTTGTATTAGTGTTGGCATGACAGCAACTTAGAAAATCCCGGACATATACACAACTGTTAAACTGAATCTCCAGGGTCAAGCTATGGGATGCCACGCATATTTAGATGCTGATGAAGCTACAGTACTGGATGGTATCAGGTTTCTCCTAGTGGAAGAGAGGAGAGAACTCTAAACCTGCTATCCCAGTCCCACTGTCTAAACACCCCTCTTTCCTCCCTTCTCATCCTCCCTCTCTATCACTGTCTTCACCCGAGGAAAGCTAATATATCACATAGAGTTCACTATAAAACTTTGGGCAGGGGGCGTTCAAATAGTCCCAGCAATCACAGAGTAAAGGGTGCAGACAGCAGCTTTATTCTTTTTAACAAGTCTCCTCACTTTATAGTTTTGCCCACGCTGGGGACTTTGCACAAGTTGCTACAGTATATTACAGATGGCAGCCTAAAATGAATAACACTTTTCCACATTGCTCCTATGCATATATTACAAGCAGGGGTTTTCAGTTGGCAGTCATGAAGGTAATTTATTTTTATTTATTTTATGTTTATTTTATAGTTAATGCATTGAAAGAAACAACCCCACGTTTTCATTATTTGATTGACTGATTTGATTGAAAGTGAGAGCTAAAAAAAATAATAAAATAAAATAATTTGAAGTAGCATATGGGATAAAGGAAATGAAAAAATATTTCAAAAATCTAGTTTAAAACATATGCAAAGGTATGAAAATTCTTGAATTCATATTGATTTCATTTGAAAAACTTAATACTATTCTCAAGAAAAAAAAAATTATAAAACAATTATAAATAAAAAATAAGAAATTATTTGAAGTAAAGAAAAACACAAAAATCTAGTTGAAAAATGCATGTGCAAAGCTATAAAAATGCTTGTATTCATACTTGTTTATTTTGAAAAACTTTTATACAATTTTCAAGAAAAAAAATATTTAAAAAGGATTATAAAATAAATTTAAAAAAATAAAAATAAACAAACAAACAAATTAACAAATAAATAAATAAAATTAAAATGTAAAATTCTTTGAAGTAACCGAGGATAGAAATCTGAGACTAGATAAAAAAAGGGTTCAATGACATATAACTGTCATAATAAAAGGGGGGGGGGGGGGGGATAAAGGAAATGAAAAAATATTTCAAAAATCTAGTTTAAAACATATGCAAAGGTATGAAAATTCTTGAATTCATATTGATTTCATTTGAAAAACTTAATACCATTCTCAAGAAAAAAAAAATTATAAAATAATTATAAATAAAAAATAAGAAATTATTTGAAGTAAAGAAAAACACATAAAAATCTAGTTGAAAAATGCATGTGCAAAGCTATAAAAATGCTTGTATTCATACTTGTTTATTTTGAAAAACTTTTATACAATTTTCAAGAAAAAAAATATTTAAAAAGGATTATAAAATAAATTTAAAAAAATAAAAATAAACAAACATTTATTTTAAACATTAAGGGGGGGGGGACCCTTTTAAAAAATATTTTAAAACACATGCAAGATTATGAAAATGCTTTGTATATTCATAATCTTATATTGGTTTAATTTGCAAAAATGTATACCATTTTCAAGAAAACAGTAATTATAAAAATGTTTTATAAAATAAAATAAAATGTTCATATAAGTGGATCCCTGGTGCAGGGTATTTGGTTTAAAAGGTCTGACAGCCCTGCATTATAAGAAGTAAAAAAAAAAAACTGTTACTTTAATAAAGTTGACATTCACTGTCTAAAAACAAATAAACAATGATTGCCAAAGACCTTGATTGGCAAAAAGAGTATAACAGGGCCTGAAAACAAAATGATAGTGGAATGTGTGTTTATATAAGTGTGTTGGAGGTGATAAACCCTTCTGAGAGTGGTGTCTGATTGGCTCTTACAGTGTGGGATCATGCCGTGTTAGGAACACTTTCACAGCACGGGCACCAACATTATCCACTTATTCATGGAGATAAGCCTCCAGTGTGTATGCTTAGAGGACACTATGTTCTCTTTGAGAATCCAGACACTTGTTATGTCAATATCACCCCCAGCAGGGGATAAACCGACCCACAGACCGAATCTAACCTTTCAACTTTCACACATGGCCTACACCTATCACACGAAACCAGATCTCCAAAATAACAGCCACAAAAGCCTTACTGCTATTCACAATTATCTGTTTTTCTTGCTTCTTGTTTTCCATGAATGTTTGTTTCTAGCAGTTTTTTTAGCCCTCTCAAAAGCCTCTAAATTATGTAGAGTGGCAATATTTTTTGAAGTGTGTTTTTGCTTTGATAAGTTGCTGAGATTGTCCCTGTATATCATGTTGGTGATATTGAGATGGAGGGAAGGGGAGGACAGACGTGAAGAGCTGAGGAACCTAGAAAAAACATGAAAAAGGAGGGAAAGGACAAGCAAAAAAGGGAAGAAAAGGGAGGAGAAGAAATTTGAAAAGAAGTCTAATATATTTAAAAGTATAATTACCCAAAAAGGAAAATTTGGTCTTTATGTATTCACCTCTGCATGACTTTCTTTCATCTGTGGAAAACAAAATGAGATGTTTTGAAGAATGTTCATGCTGTTCATTTTCATACAACAAAAGAATAAATGTGACAACAGGCTGTCACAGAGGATAAAAAAATCTATATGATTATAATATTTATTAATATATTGAATCATTTTTATTTTTACATTTTCAGTTTTCTTTTGAATTTTATTTTAACATTTAGTAATTTTGGTAAGTGCTTTTGTCATTTTTATTATACACTCTAAAAAACACTGGGTTAAAAACAACCCAATTTGGGTTGTTATTAACCCAAGGGCTGGGTAAATATAGGACAGAACCCATCTTGGGTTAAATTTACCCAGCAAATTGGGTTGTTTATTTAACCCAGCATAATGGGTTGATTTAACCCAGCTAATGTTTTTATTCATTTTTACTATATTACTAGCTTATTTTTTACTTCATACATTAAATAAGGTTTACAGATTAACTTAAATCCTCTAAACTTTTCTAAAATACTCCACACAACCACTGGTTTGCATGAAAACTTACTTTATTTTCCTTTATTTACCATTTACAGCATTGTTTATCGTTTTTAATAGGCTATACATATTGCTTATATTTAAACTCGTTTAACAAACAGAACAAAAATTCAACATTAAACAGAAGTCATTCACGTGTAATCGACCAGTCTCTGTTATTCTGTTTCCACTGTAACGGTGCTGGTTCTCGTGCCCGAGCTGGAGTCGTGTTCGTGAACTGCTAACGGACCGCCGCCCTGCGTTTCACTCGCCGAAACATGCTGTGACTCCATAACCTGCCAATAAACAAACAATAAACAGCTTGAGGACATGTTTTAACATCCAAACAAAGTATTATATTCTGTATCTTTATCAGGCTTTTCCATCACGCAAAAAAGGTGATTCACACCGCACGCCTGTATGTTGCTCTGCATAAAATTTAACTATATACAGCACAGAAACGATTTTATAGATAAAATAAAATGTACACAAACCTGTATTTTACAGAAGAATGTATCAATTTGATGGCGCTTAGAACTGCTCTCTTGTAAAGTGAAGACACAAAATCCCCGCGATAAATATCTCAACCGCTGGGTTACGTCTGACCCTGGATCTGAGTAACACTAAAACTAGCCAAACATTGGGTTATGTATGACCCAGGAGCTGCAAAACAACCCAAATACTGGGTTGTTACATTTGACCCAGGAGCTGGGTAACACAAAAACTACCCAAACACTGAAAAAATAACCCAAAAGGCTCAACACAGCATTTGGGTTAAAAAAATAACATATATATATATATATATATATATATATTTGTGTGTGTGTGTTTTTTTTAATATATTTCTATTTAGCTTTTAATTATATCTATCTCAGTTTTAGGTTTAGTGGTTTTAGTTTTATTGCAAACGGGATCAGAGCAGCATGAACATTGTTCAAAATATCTGTTTTTGTGTTCCACAGAAAAAAGAAAGTCATTTGGGTTTGGAGCAACATGACGTCGTTGAGTAAACAATGACAGAACTGTTCCTTTAATAAAACAAGAGAAAAAGAAAGAAAGAGCCCAGAAAATCTTCGGATAAAATACTTGTTGTTTTATACGTGAAGAACAGAAGGATTTCCTCAGTGTGAAATAATTGTATTCCCCAGACAACACTAGCAGCTGTTTTTGTGCGGATTTACTGCTCTGCTTGCAAGAGCCCTTAAGTTCCCCCATCTAAAATAACACCAGCAGCAGCCTCTACCTTGATGCAAATCTTGAGCATTTTCTCAGGATTTTAGGCAGTTCATTTCTGTTTCTCTCTTCTCATCCCTCTGGTCAGGAAGGTATGAATCACATTTTAAGTGAAGAGGTGAATGAGGGGGTTTCTATTTCTACCTCCTTTTTTGCTGACATGCCGAGACTGTTCTCACGGTGAGAAGTTTAGTTTTACTTCCCAGACCACAGAAATGTCCTTCCAATTCTACAGCATTAACAACAGACTAAACATTCTTATAAAACCAAGGCTTGAGGGGAGTGTAAATACGCATATGTTGGCTCACACACACACACACACACACATTGAGACCCATGTGCTGAACAAATGCATGAACCAGTGTAGCTGCCTACAGATTACATTGAAATCACACACTGTCACTGTCAATTTTATATTCTGGCTTATATGACAAGGGACTCTATAAGCCCATTAATTTTTTTATTTATTGAAACATAAATCAATAAATATTCATTTGCAAAAATGTATACCATTTTCAAGAAAACAGTAATTATAAAAATGTTTTATAAAATAAAATAAAATGTTCATATAAGTGGATCCCTGGTGCAGGGTATTTGGTTTAAAAGGTCTGACAGCCCTGCATTATAAGAAGTAAAAAAAAAAACTGTTACTTTAATAAAGTTGACATTCACTGTCTAAAAACAAATAAACAATGATTGCCAAAGACCTTGATTGGCAAAAAGAGTATAACAGGGCCTGAAAACAAAATGATAGTGGAATGTGTGTTTATATAAGTGTGTTGGAGGTGATAAACCCTTCTGAGAGTGGTGTCTGATTGGCTCTTACAGTGTGGGATCATGCCGTGTTAGGAACACTTTCACAGCACGGGCACCAACATTATCCACTTATTCATGGAGATAAGCCTCCAGTGTGTATGCTTGGAGGACACTATGTTCTCTTTGAGAATCCAGACACTTGTTATGTCAATATCACCCCCAGCAGGGGATAAACCGACCCACAGACCGAATCTAACCTTTCAACTTTCACACATGGCCTACACCTATCACACGAAACCAGATCTCCAAAATAACAGCCACAAAAGCCTTACTGCTATTCACAATTATCTGTTTTTCTTGCTTCTTGTTTTCCATGAATGTTTGTTTCTAGCAGTTTTTTTAGCCCTCTCAAAAGCCTCTAAATTATGTAGAGTGGCAATATTTTTTGAAGTGTGTTTTTGCTTTGATAAGTTGCTGAGATTGTCCCTGTATATCATGTTGGTGATATTGAGATGGAGGGAAGGGGAGGACAGACGTGAAGAGCTGAGGAACCTAGAAAAAACATGAAAAAGGAGGGAAAGGACAAGCAAAAAAGGGAAGAAAAGGGAGGAGAAGAAATTTGAAAAGAAGTCTAATATATTTAAAAGTATAATTACCCAAAAAGGAAAATTTGGTCTTTATGTATTCACCTCTGCATGACTTTCTTTCATCTGTGGAAAACAAAATGAGATGTTTTGAAGAATGTTCATGCTGTTCATTTTCATACAACAAAAGAATAAATGTGACAACAGGCTGTCACAGAGGATAAAAAAATCTATATGATTATAATATTTATTAATATATTGAATCATTTTTATTTTTACATTTTCAGTTTTCTTTTGAATTTTATTTTAACATTTAGTAATTTTGGTAAGTGCTTTTGTCATTTTTATTATACACTCTAAAAAACACTGGGTTAAAAACAACCCAATTTGGGTTGTTATTAACCCAAGGGCTGGGTAAATATAGGACAGAACCCATCTTGGGTTAAATTTACCCAGCAAATTGGGTTGTTTATTTAACCCAGCATAATGGGTTGATTTAACCCAGCTAATGTTTTTATTCATTTTTACTATATTACTAGCTTATTTTTTACTTCATACATTAAATAAGGTTTACAGATTAACTTAAATCCTCTAAACTTTTCTAAAATACTCCACACAACCACTGGTTTGCATGAAAACTTACTTTATTTTCCTTTATTTACCATTTACAGCATTGTTTATCGTTTTTAATAGGCTATACATATTGCTTATATTTAAACTCGTTTAACAAACAGAACAAAAATTCAACATTAAACAGAAGTCATTCACGTGTAATCGACCAGTCTCTGTTATTCTGTTTCCACTGTAACGGTGCTGGTTCTCGTGCCCGAGCTGGAGTCGTGTTCGTGAACTGCTAACGGACCGCCGCCCTGCGTTTCACTCGCCGAAACATGCTGTGACTCCATAACCTGCCAATAAACAAACAATAAACAGCTTGAGGACATGTTTTAACATCCAAACAAAGTATTATATTCTGTATCTTTATCAGGCTTTTCCATCACGCAAAAAAGGTGATTCACACCGCACGCCTGTATGTTGCTCTGCATAAAATTTAACTATATACAGCACAGAAACGATTTTATAGATAAAATAAAATGTACACAAACCTGTATTTTACAGAAGAATGTATCAATTTGATGGCGCTAAGAACTGCTCTCTTGTGAAGTGAAGACACAAAATCCCCGCGATAAATATCTCAACCGCTGGGTTACGTCTGACCCTGGATCTGAGTAACACTAAAACTAGCCAAACATTGGGTTATGTATGACCCAGGAGCTGCAAAACAACCCAAATACTGGGTTGTTACATTTGACCCAGGAGCTGGGTAACACAAAAACTACCCAAACACTGAAAAAATAACCCAAAAGGCTCAACACAGCATTTGGGTTAAAAAAATAACATATATATATATATATATATATATATATTTGTGTGTGTGTGTTTTTTTTAATATATTTCTATTTAGCTTTTAATTATATCTATCTCAGTTTTAGGTTTAGTGGTTTTAGTTTTATTGCAAACGGGATCAGAGCAGCATGAACATTGTTCAAAATATCTGTTTTTGTGTTCCACAGAAAAAAGAAAGTCATTTGGGTTTGGAGCAACATGACGTCGTTGAGTAAACAATGACAGAACTGTTCCTTTAATAAAACAAGAGAAAAAGAAAGAAAGAGCCCAGAAAATCTTCGGATAAAATACTTGTTGTTTTATACGTGAAGAACAGAAGGATTTCCTCAGTGTGAAATAATTGTATTCCCCAGACAACACTAGCAGCTGTTTTTGTGCGGATTTACTGCTCTGCTTGCAAGAGCCCTTAAGTTCCCCCATCTAAAATAACACCAGCAGCAGCCTCTACCTTGATGCAAATCTTGAGCATTTTCTCAGGATTTTAGGCAGTTCATTTCTGTTTCTCTCTTCTCATCCCTCTGGTCAGGAAGGTATGAATCACATTTTAAGTGAAGAGGTGAATGAGGGGGTTTCTATTTCTACCTCCTTTTTTGCTGACATGCCGAGACTGTTCTCACGGTGAGAAGTTTAGTTTTACTTCCCAGACCACAGAAATGTCCTTCCAATTCTACAGCATTAACAACAGACTAAACATTCTTATAAAACCAAGGCTTGAGGGGAGTGTAAATACGCATATGTTGGCTCACACACACACACACACACACATTGAGACCCATGTGCTGAACAAATGCATGAACCAGTGTAGCTGCCTACAGATTACATTGAAATCACACACTGTCACTGTCAATTTTATATTCTGGCTTATATGACAAGGGACTCTATAAACCCATTAATTTTTTTATTTATTGAAACATAAATCAATAAATAAGAATCAAAATCACATTGTGATATATAAATTAAATAAATTGCAAGATATAAAGGGTAATGAGGAGAAAAAAAGGCAAAATTACCCCCCCAAAAAAATTTATTTAGCAAAATATGGAGTCACATTGTAAAATATAATGGCACAATTATAATAAACAAAGTCACAATTAAGAAATATAGTCACATTGTGACAAAGTTGCCATTGCTAGATATAAAGTAGCAATTATGAGAAGAAAGGCACAATTCAAAAATAAAGTTGTGTTTTCAAGGTGTGTTTGAAGTCAAACTGTCACATATAAAATCACAGTTATGAGAAACAAAGTCGCAATTGCGAAATATAAATTGACATTGTTTGATACAAAGTCAGAATAATAAAATAGTCACATTGTAAGAAAAAAGTTTTGATGTAAAGTCACATTACAAAATATAAAGTCACAGTTAGTTAAGATAAAATGTTATATTCAAGATATAAAGTCACATTGTGAAATGTGGTGCAATTATAAGAAACAAAGTTGCAATTGCGAAATAAAAATTCACACTGTTTGACACAAATAGGCATAATTACAAAATAGTCACATTGTAAGATAAACGTTTTGATACAAAGTCACATTGTGAAATATAAAGTTGGAATTATGAGAGGAAAAAAGTCACAATTTAGTTCAGATAAAGTATATTCAAGATATAAAGTCACATTGTGAAATATATAGTTGCAATTATGAGAAACAAAGTTGCAATTGCAAAATATAAATTCATATTGTTAGATACAAAGTCGGAACTACGAAATAGTCACATTGTGAGATAAGTTTACAATCACAAGGTATAAAGCTGCAATTATGAGAAGAAAAAAATCACAATTAGGAAAGATTAAGTTATTTCAAGATATAAAGTAATATTGTGAAATATGAAGTCAATTATGAGAAATAATTGTGAAATATAAAGTCACAGTTAGATAAACAAATCACATTTGTGAAAAAAATATGTTTACAGTTGCAAGATGAAGTTGCAAGTTGAAGATATTAAGTCATGTTGTGAAATAAAAAGTCTAATTTTACAAAAAACAAAGGTGCAAGTGTAAAATATAGTGTCACCTTGTGAGATACTACAAAGTCGCAATTATTAAATTGTCATGTTGTGAGTTACAAGTTTTCAACTGCAAGATATAAAGCCACATTGTGAAATAGAAATTCTAATTTTACGAGAAACTCTGAAAGATATAAATTTAATAGGCTTCTATAGGTTTCTCCATCCTCCTTCCCTTTTTTTCTTCATTTTATCATTTGCCATGAGAAAATTGTTTAATACTTAGGGTTTAACCTCTAACCCTGAGTATGAGCAATAGTAACAGTGATAAGTTGCTTTAGCGAGAACCATTAATAAATTAATCTTTAGCAGCTAATGGTCTAAACACGCACTGGGCCATAGTACGATTTGCATTAGCTGTAGTCTTAATCTAGTCTTAATCTTCCATGATCTAACTGAACGAGGGCTTAATCCATACACATTTACACCCACAAACTGGGTGTGGCATACAAGAATGTGGCAGAAAGGTTCACAGGTACCAGTGTGGCATGTATTTTTCATTATTGTGTATGTATATGTATATGTATTATTCAGAGGGTACCTGAAACAGGACCTGAGAGACAAGACTCCAGACTGATTAGTGTAGCAGATGGCACCTATTTCTCTCAACACAAGCCACTTGTGAGATGAAAGCAGGCACACACACAATCATACACATCATGTTTTCAAGCCTGCATGAATATGTCACTCCGTACCCATCAGTATTTCTCTTCTTTGTAAGATGTCAGGTCGCTGCAGCCGCCCTGACTGTTCTGACAGCTGAGAACATGAAATGACAGGTTAAAATAATGGCATGGGAAGAGAAAGATATGTTTTTTTTTTCAGGGAGTTTCAGAATGTAAATCTCTGATGTAGATATAAATCTTTTACCTACATTTTGTTATTAACTATTTACACATTAATTATATAAACAAAATCACATTAGTCCTGAAGCTCAAACAGCAGAACAGGATGCTATGCCAGGGTCATGGGTTTGATGCAAGGACTGACAGAAATTAACATTCACCGGCCACTTTATTAGGTACACCTTGCTAGTACTGGCTTGGACCCCCTTTTGGCTTCAGAACTGCATTAATTATTCATGACATATATTCATCAAGGTGCTGGAAATATTCCTCAGAGAATATTTCCAGCACCAAACGAACATGGAACAATACATTTATTAATCTGTGTTAATGTTAGTTAATAAAAAGACAATCGTTCAGTGTTTGTTCATATTTTTGTTGCTGTTACGTGACGTAGCGGTGTCTGACTAGGGGCGAGACGTGGGGTGATGACATCATCGTTTCACAAAATATACAGATTGGCTGTCCACACGAAAACGCGAAGGTGTTGATTTCAGATTTATCCACTCTTGGACCCGGTTAAAAAAAATAGCGGTTTCATGCTCCCAAAACGCTGGATCCGTCTGGACGAAATGGGAATAAGATATAACATTTTTACGTATACATCTAAACGCGTCTCTGTGTGGATGGGGCCTAAGATATTTTTTATGAAATCCTATAGCTTTCTGACCCCACATAGACAGCAATGCAACTGACACGTTCAAGGCCCAGAAAGGTAGTAAGGACATTGTTAAAATAGTCCATGTGACATCAGTGGTTCAACCGTAATTTTATGAAGCTACGAGAATACTTTTTGTGCGCAAAGAAAACAAAAATAATGACTTTATTCAACAATTTCTTATCTTCCGTGTCAGTCTTCGACACATGTTCATGAGAGTACCATGACGCGTACGTGTGGCGCTGCTGACGCAGGAGCCGGCATTCTGACATAGAACGTCCATCTCTCTATAGTTCATCGTCTGTATATTCTGGTTCAAATAAGTAAGGCTGGGCAAAAATTGCAAGTCATTCTGTCTGTTGAAATCTTCAGACATGTTTACTATGAGGAGTGGGGGCGGGGCCGAGAGCCGTGGGAACGGAGCGAGGCCGGTGGAGTAATTGATAATGAGCGACACCTGCACCACTCACCGGTCTCGAGTCCCACGGAGGACCTCCGGAAGGATAAAAGGAGGAGTGACGACAGTGTTGGTCGAGAGAGAGGTACCAGTGTGGCATGTATTTTTCATTATTGTGTATGTATATGTATATGTATTATTCAGAGGGTACCTGAAACAGGACCTGAGAGACAAGACTCCAGACTGATTAGTGTAGCAGATGGCACCTATTTCTCTCAACACAAGCCACTTGTGAGATGAAAGCAGGCACACACACAATCATACACATCATGTTTTCAAGCCTGCATGAATATGTCACTCCGTACCCATCAGTATTTCTCTTCTTTGTAAGATGTCAGGTCGCTGCAGCCGCCCTGACTGTTCTGACAGCTGAGAACATGAAATGACAGGTTAAAATAATGGCATGGGAAGAGAAAGATATGTTTTTTTTTTCAGGGAGTTTCAGAATGTAAATCTCTGATGTAGATATAAATCTTTTACCTACATTTTGTTATTAACTATTTACACATTAATTATATAAACAAAATCACATTAGTCCTGAAGCTCAAACAGCAGAACAGGATGCTATGCCAGGGTCATGGGTTTGATGCAAGGACTGACAGAAATTAACATTCACCGGCCACTTTATTAGGTACACCTTGCTAGTACTGGCTTGGACCCCCTTTTGGCTTCAGAACTGCATTAATTATTCATGACATATATTCATCAAGGTGCTGGAAATATTCCTCAGAGAATATTTCCAGCACCAAACGAACATGGAACAATACATTTATTAATCTGTGTTAATGTTAGTTAATAAAAAGACAATCGTTCAGTGTTTGTTCATATTTTTGTTGCTGTTACGTGACGTAGCGGTGTCTGACTAGGGGCGAGACGTGGGGTGATGACATCATCGTTTCACAAAATATACAGATTGGCTGTCCACACGAAAACGCGAAGGTGTTGATTTCAGATTTATCCACTCTTGGACCCGGTTAAAAAAAATAGCGGTTTCATGCTCCCAAAACGCTGGATCCGTCTGGACGAAATGGGAATAAGATATAACATTTTTACGTATACATCTAAACGCGTCTCTGTGTGGATGGGGCCTAAGATATTTTTTATGAAATCCTATAGCTTTCTGACCCCACATAGACAGCAATGCAACTGACACGTTCAAGGCCCAGAAAGGTAGTAAGGACATTGTTAAAATAGTCCATGTGACATCAGTGGTTCAACCGTAATTTTATGAAGCTACGAGAATACTTTTTGTGCGCAAAGAAAACAAAAATAATGACTTTATTCAACAATTTCTTATCTTCCGTGTCAGTCTTCGACACATGTTCATGAGAGTACCATGACGCGTACGTGTGGCGCTGCTGACGCAGGAGCCGGCATTCTGACATAGAACGTCCATCTCTCTATAGTTCATCGTCTGTATATTCTGGTTCAAATAAGTAAGGCTGGGCAAAAATTGCAAGTCATTCTGTCTGTTGAAATCTTCAGACATGTTTACTATGAGGAGTGGGGGCGGGGCCGAGAGCCGTGGGAACGGAGCGAGGCCGGTGGAGTAATTGATAATGAGCGACACCTGCACCACTCACCGGTCTCGAGTCCCACGGAGGACCTCCGGAAGGATAAAAGGAGGAGTGACGACAGTGTTGGTCGAGAGAGGACCAGACCTGGACTTTATTTTGTGTTTTGTGTGTGGCAGTCGTCCACGAGGGGCTGCCGCTTTACTTTCATTTTGTGTTTGTTTATTTTATTAAAATCTTCTTTAAATGTTCGCCGGTTCCCGCCTCCTTCTTCCCATGACTACGAACTTTGTTACATTGGTGCCGAAACTCGGAAAGAAGGAGGTGGGAACCGGCAAACATTTAAACACTTAAATAAAATAAAAATAAAAAAGCGGCAGCCCCTCGCGGACGACTGCCGCACACAAAACACAAAATAAAGTCAAGGCCTTGTCCTCTATCGTCCAACACTGTTGTCACTCCTCCTTTTATCCCTCCGGAGCTCCTCCGTGGGACTTGAGACCGGTGAGTGGCGCAGGTGTCGGGCATTAGCATTTCCTCCACAGGCCTCGCTCCGTTCCCACGGCTCTCGGCCCCGCCCCTCTCGTCACTTTTACGAAGACTGTTTTATGTACAGAGAGTATTTCTTTTGCTTGTAAAAAAGGCGCAGTGCATCCGGATTCTACATCAGAACGCCGACTCCTGCATCAGCAGCATCAAACACATGTGTGAAACATGCGTCGAAGACTGACATGGAAGTGAAGAAATTGTTAAATAAATATGTTTTATTTGTTTTCTTTGCACACAAATAGTATTCTTGTATTTTCTATCCCTTTAAATTGTGGAAGGTTGAATTGAAAAATGTATCACAGACATGGTTTCCACAAAAATATTAAACAGCACAGCTGTTTTCAACACCGATTATAATGCAGTTTAAGCACCAAATGATATGAGGTTTTTTGAAAGATCATGTGACACTGAAGACTAGAGTAATGGCTCTTGAAAATTCAGGTTTGCTATCACAGGAATAAATTACATTTTATATTAAATATATTATATTAAAATAGATAAAAAAAATTAAATTGTAATAATATTTATATTTCACAATATTACTGTTTTACTGAACATTTTATCAGATAAATGCAACCTTATTGTAGCATAATAGACTCCTTTCAAAAATTCTTACTGACCCCAAACCCAAACTGTATTGTAATTATTTAAGTATATTATGCCATCATCATTCTTAACTGCACAACTCAAGTGTTATCTGTGTCTGATGACTTTTTGAAGTGCACACACTTCTACAGATAACCCTTGCTCAGGAAGCAGTGATCACTACATAAGGGCCCTGTGAACACACACGCAAAGAGTCGGGGAGGATTTGATAAAAAAAAATGACACTCAGGTTTATCAGTAGCTCTTAGAGAACACTTTGGGCTGCTCAGACTCATAGAAAGCTCTTGTTGTTTCTGTCTTGCAGACATGTAGATGCACAGACACTCAGCTGTTAAATAAATATGGAGGAAGGCAGCCAGCAGGGTGGGTCGGATTTTTACACATTTCTCTGGGGAACCAAAACTAGCTGCAGAGGCCTAACTGCTAGATTTATTAGTTTCATTTAGCACAATTCTATACACCAAATCCACTTTACAAGGGAGTTACACTCAGTTTGAATTTTATTCAGAAAATGGCATGAGAAAAGTATTCACAAAAATCTGTAAACCCTGTCCCATACCCAGTTTTTTCATTGATACTGACAGAGAGTTTCAGACCACATGGCAGCTTGTGTTTGAACAGTGCAAGCACATCTTTCTCACACTGAGAGGAAATGAATTAGTATAAATAAATGGTCAGTCAGCTTTTTGGAAAGTCTAATTTGTCAATTTGTAATGTTTCAATGACAGACGAGCATCTTTTTCTGCTTGAGTATGTAGTTTATTATTGAGGCAATGTCTTTTCTCTTTCTGAATGACCTTATATGATTGATTTCATCTACACAATCCCAACTCAGCTAAAACACTCATGCTCACAAAATATCTATCTATCTATCTATCTATCTATCTATCTATCTATCTATCTATCTATCTATCTATCTATCTATCTATCTATCTATCTATACCCATTTTTTCATGTTTTAATATTTTTCATTTTTATTAAAATCATTCAAATGTTTTGCAGATATTCAGATTGTTCCCTTTCAAGGGAACTTTGAACTGCATCCTCTAGAGGCCGCTATGGGGAACGCCTCGTCGTGACCCGTGTCTGAAGCATACATTGAAAAAACACCAACAACACGTTGGCCGGCGACAGCCATGACGTCACTACCGGTGCAACTATTAGTATAAATAGGCACCGGGAGAACACATCATCCTCTTTTTCGTCTTCACTGACTGTTTTGTTTGAAGCGTGCATTTCCATGGTAAGAGCGATCTCTATTCATTAATTATGGTGAGCACTAGCAAAGCATTTAGAGGATGTGTGCATCCGTGTCATCATTATTTGACACCCGATGACACGGGCGAAGAGCACGCACGCGATGTCCTCGAGGGGGCAATCTGCATGCACTGCGAGCATTTTTTAATGAAAAAGCTCCGCTCTCGTTTGTCTCTCTTTTCGAGGAAAGAGGGGCGGCCATCTGCCTCCCGCAGTTCAGGACCCGCCGCTGCTGAGGCACGGAGGAGAATAAGCTTGTGGGGATCGCAGGTGGATCTGGCCAATGAGTTTAAAAATGGGGCTTTCCCTCTCGTGCTCGTCAACTGTGGAGGAGAGTGAGCCACTGGAGGATGATGTTATTTCATTAACATCGTCTGATCCAGGGGCCAGTGCTCTGCTGGGTTCAGGCCAGGAAGAGCAGGAAATGTCTGAGGAGTGCGAAGAAGCATACCGCATAAAGCGATCTCCATACAGAGATCGAGAAGGAATGGAAGAGGCCATTTTCCTCACGCATCCATCGATTCCAGCATATGAGTTATGCCAACACCGAGGTGATGCATGAAAACGGCTATTAGAAGATGCCCCCTGTAGAAGAGACGCTGGCCAGCTATCTCTCTACGGGTGAGATGTCTTCTCTTAAAACTCCCTCCTTGCCATCTGAGCCCCTTCAGATTACATCTCTCTTGAATGGCAGGGCATACACAGCAGCAGAAAAGCTGAAAGACCTGGATAAAGGCAAGGGCCTTTCTCCTGATGAGGTAGCTGAGTTGTGCTATCTATCTATCTATCTATCTATCTATCTATCTATCTATCTATCTATCTATATTTACCCATGTTTTAAAATATATTTTTCATTTTTATTAAAATCATTCAAATGTTTTGCAGATATTCAGATTGTTCCCTTTCAAGGGAACTTTGAACTGCATCCTCTAGAGGCCGCTATGGGGAACGCCTCGTCGTGACCCGTGTCTGAAGCATACATTGAAAAAACACCAACAACACGTTGGCCGGCGACAGCCATGACGTCACTACCGGTGCAACTATTAGTATAAATAGGCACCGGGAGAACACATCATCCTCTTTTTCGTCTTCACTGACTGTTTTGTTTGAAGCGTGCATTTCCATGGTAAGAGCGATCTCTATTCATTAATTATGGTGAGCACTAGCAAAGCATTTAGAGGATGTGTGCATCCGTGTCATCATTATTTGACACCCGATGACACGGGCGAAGAGCACGCACGCGATGTCCTCGAGGGGGCAATCTGCATGCACTGCGAGCATTTTTTAATGAAAAAGCTCCGCTCTCGTTTGTCTCTCTTTTCGAGGAAAGAGGGGCGGCCATCTGCCTCCCGCAGTTCAGGACCCGCCGCTGCTGAGGCACGGAGGAGAATAAGCTTGTGGGGATCGCAGGTGGATCTGGCCAATGAGTTTAAAAATGGGGCTTTCCCTCTCGTGCTCGTCAACTGTGGAGGAGAGTGAGCCACTGGAGGATGATGTTATTTCATTAACATCGTCTGATCCAGGGGCCAGTGCTCTGCTGGGTTCAGGCCAGGAAGAGCAGGAAATGTCTGAGGAGTGCGAAGAAGCATACCGCATAAAGCGATCTCCATACAGAGATCGAGAAGGAATGGAAGAGGCCATTTTCCTCACGCATCCATCGATTCCAGCATATGAGTTATGCCAACACCGAGGTGATGCATGAAAACGGCTATTAGAAGATGCCCCCTGTAGAAGAGACGCTGGCCAGCTATCTCTCTACGGGTGAGATGTCTTCTCTTAAAACTCCCTCCTTGCCATCTGAGCCCCTTCAGATTACATCTCTCTTGAATGGCAGGGCATACACAGCAGCAGAAAAGCTGAAAGACCTGGATAAAGGCAAGGGCCTTTCTCCTGATGAGGTAGCTGAGTTGTGCCACACCACGGATCTCGCTCTCCGTGCTACTGAGCAGGCCGCCTCTGCTATGAGCAGGTCCATGGCGGCTATGGTAGTGACGGAGAGACATCTGTGGGTGAACCTGGCAGATATCAGGATGAAAGAGAGGGGCTTTCTTCTCGATGCTCCGGTTTCGCCTTCCGAACTTTTTGGTACCTCCGTTGAGATGGTGATCGAGAAGTTCAGGGAGGCGAAGGCATGCTCAGCGGCCTTCAAATCCTTCATTCCACGAAGGTCAAGGTCTGAGCCCGAACAACCCAGGGGTCCTGGCCCGTCTCGGTTTGAGGATCAGAGACGGGCACAGAAGGCTAGCATAGCGGCTCGCACTCCTCCCCCGCCTGCAGGTTGGGGTAGGATGAATCTCGGGTCAAAGGGAGGTAGGCAAGACCTAAGGGATGTGATCCAGACAAGGCGTCAGCGCTTTCGTCCGGATCAGAGTGATACTTGAGTATCCACTAATTTCCTTCGGGGGTTTTACATCTGCCGTTATCTTCCCCTTCCTAATTCCCCTGTAACCACCATCTCTCCACCTGACCGAGGTTAGGTGGGAACTTCCTGCATTAATATGTGTGTGTATTTAATGCGCTGGTGGTTGTGTATATAAACCATCTGCTAGCTTTCTTTGCATTGTTTTCCGGGACCTGTGTGTTTCTGTCCTTTTCTAGGGTAGGTCCTCGGTGAGCACCCCCTCTGTTGGATTCAGAAACCGGGTGCTCGTCGATATGATGTCCAGCCGGTATGATAGCCTGGTTTCGGCTTCATGCTTCCTGGATCGTGCGGCCAGGTCACAGGCTTCTGCGGGAGCCTTCCTGATCATCAGGCTCCCAGCAGGCCACTGCAGAATTTCCTGGATGTCTGGGCTGGGCTTATGCTTTCAGGCTGCCCTCTCTGGTATACTGTATCTAGGTCGCCCTGAGGGGCCTCCTAGTCACCAGGACATCCCCTCTTGCTGAGGCATTGAGCGGGAAGTATAGGTGGCATTTGCGAGAACCTTCTTGTGTAATGCTGTCTCAGACAGTGCTCCCCTCGCCTTAGAGGGTTGTATTTGAGCTTGCCTCTCCTGTTTGGCTCAGTACTTCCGGGTATCTGTGAACAGATGCTTGAACAACTCTTAAATCCATACTATGGTAAGTGCACACGTTAAGCTTTGCGCACTTTCTAAAATCCACGTAGTGGTAAGTGTGCACGTTATGCTTTGCGCACTTTTCTGAAATCCTGTATGGTAAGGGTTACGCATTATTAGCCTCGTTCCCTTTCTCTGAGTTCATTTAGACCCCGTTACCTTGGGCTCAATTCAACCAGTGTGTCTGTCAACACACTTTGGAAGCATCGCTCCCCTCACCATTGAGGGTTATTATGAGCATGGTTCTTTCTTTCGAGCGTTTGAATTCTCTCCCTTCTGAGGAGTTGGATTCCTTGCTCCGTGGGCTGTTCTCAAGGTAGTGTTTAGCAGTGCTCCCCTTTTTTCAAAGGGTTAACTATGAGCACGTGAGAGTTGAGTTCTCTGTTTTCCCAGAGCACCTGGAACCAGCAGCATCAAGCGAACTACGCCCTTTCTCCGCCTCTCTGATGCAAGTTTTTTGGTTAGCTTGCAGTACGCTTACCCTTCTGATTTCTAACGATCCTGATGTAGGTCGAGCCCCCTCTCGTTGAGAGCTGGGTGTTGTGCTCCCTCAGCTGAGGTAACTTACTGCTAGCCGTTCCAGCATTGGAACATGCTGTAGGTCGAGCCCCCTTCTCGTTTGAGAAATGGGTGTTTGCTCCCTCAGCTAAGTAACTGCTACATGCTGTAGGTAGAGCCCCCTCTCGATTGAGAGTTGGGTGTTTGCTCCCTCAGCTAGAGATTTACTGCTAGCCACTCCAGCATTATACCTTAGATCGAATTGATGACTTCTCAAACATATTGTTTTGGGATGCACCATTTCCATCTATAGGCTGCTCTTTTAGAGTACCACGAGGGCCCCTTAGAACGTTTTTTTAAATCCATGTTATGGTAAGTGTGCGCGTAAGTCTTTGTACACTTTCTAAAATCCACACTGTGGTAAGTTCACACGCTAGTACCCTGCATTCTTTCTG
>NW_015505301.1:2359722-2366091 GCF_001515645.1 Sinocyclocheilus grahami
TGAGTGGTTTAAAACCCCGGTTCTGCCTTGGGCACCACTCCCCCTATGTATCCTCTGGATACCTACTTTAACAGGGTGTTGCTACTAGGGGTCTGTTGAGACAGTTCCTTCAGCATATGCAGAGCATGTGGTAGCCCCTGTGTGACAGGCCAGGACTTTAAAGGAATCTAGTCCTGATTCCAAGCCTTGAGCTCTACCCCTGGCCCAGGAGTTCTGGCCCTAAAAGGTAAGTTTTTGGGGTATGTAGCCTAGGCCTTTGGCCGTAGGGAATAATGTCACTGACAGCCGTCTTAATGTACCAGGGGCAACTCCCATGGCTGTGGTAGAGTTGGTACTTAGTGCTCACCTTGGTTCTGGCATGCACTCCCCTCAGCATGGTGGCGTGGGTATACCATTCCCCATAGCGACCCCTAGAGTACGCAGTTTGAAGTTTCCTTGAAAGGGAACATCTCAGGTTATGTATGTAACCATGGTTCCCTGAGTAGGGAATGAGACACTGCATCCTCTAGGTTTCTTGCCATGCTTCGGACGTAAGCTTCAGACGAAGAAGTGGATGATGTGTTCTCCCGGCGCCTATTTATACTATAGTCGCACCGGTAGTGACGTCATGGCTGTCGCCGGCCAACATGTTGTTGGTGTTTTTTCATTGTATGCTTCAGACACGGGTCATGACGAGGCGTTCCCCATAGTGACCCCTAGAGGACGTAGTGTCTCGTTCCCTTCTCAGGGAACCATGGTTACATACGTAACCTGAGACGTTTTTTTATTGTTTATTTTTTTTTTGTATTATTTGTGTACTTCATCAACACCAGTAGCAGTGATGGATGTATGCAATAATGACCCGTCCCTTGAAATCAAATCATAAGTGGTGAGGAGATGCATGTTATGGGTAAACGATGATCTTGCTTGACCACTTGTGATCGGATCTTAATACTTATTATACTTAATAATTATAAATACTTAATATCTTTTCGTGATTTAAAGGGGTAACTCACCCAAAAACCCACCCTCATGTCATTCCAAAGTTGAATTGGAAATCGGGAAATCAATTCATGAATGAAGCATTCCGATCATTTCACAGATTTTTTTTTATCTATATAATTCACAAAATTAATTCAGAATTGTACTGATTTGGTTCAACTCACTGATCTGGTCGCAGGGGGTTAACTATGGTAGCCCAGTAGCGCACAACACAACGAAATCTCCACAACACAATGCATAGGACTAATTTTGTTCTGTTGTGCTCATTTCACTGCGTTGTGGCTTGTTTCCGTTGTGTTGTGCTAATTTCATTGTGTTGTGGCTTGTTTCCGTTGAGTAGTGCTGATTTCGCTGTGTTGCGGCTTGTTTCCGTTGTGTTGTGCTGATTTTGCTGTTGCGGCTTGTTTCCATTGTGTTGTGCTAATTTCATTGAGTTGTGGCTTGTTTCCGTTGTGTTGCCACTTGTTTCTTTTGTGTTGTGCTAATTTCATTGTGTTGTGGCTTGTTTCTGTTGCGTTGCAACTTGTTTCAAATGTGTTGTGGCTTGTTAACGTTGTGTTGTGCTAATTTTGTTGTCGCGGCTTGTTTCCATTCTGTTGTGCTAATTTTGTTGTATTGTGGCTTGTTTCCGTTGTGTTGTGCTAATTTCACTGTATGTTTCTGTTGTGCTGTGCACTACTGGGCCACCGTAGTTAACAGCTTGCTGAAGGAGAAAGATCATCAATAAACTTCAATCACTTAAAAAGCGATGACTTAATTTGCTCTAATTTGGTACTCAGTAATTATAACACTTGATTTGACATTTGATTTCTGAAGACTTGTAGAGTCATATGAGCTACTTTTATGATACTTTGTTGGTGCTTTTGTGTCCTTTTGAAGCTTGACAGCCAGCCTTCTTTTATTTTCATTATATTGAAAAGAGAGGCAGAATATCCTTCAACAATTCAAGGCATGGGTTTAGAAAGACATGAGGGTGAGTAAATAATGACAGACTTTCATTTTTCGACTGAACTATTCATTTTAAAGCGGAGCAGCTCAGATAATAAACCACATTTCACCATGATGGCAGCTCACAGGAAGGTGAGCTGAACCTTGCATTAAGATATGCAAATCCTTGAGATTTAGAGCTTTTATTTGTGTGTGTGTGTGTGTCAGCATTGTCAGCCATTCTAATTCCATTTAACACTAAACTGTATCCATAAGACATTAATGAGAGTATGGCTTTGATGCCTTCTTCACAACACAATCAAGTGCATGCATGTATACTCACACAAACAGACCGAAACAAATTCAGTAAGTCAATGAGGAGGTTTATTAAAACCATTTCTCAGGACCCTCAAGTGTCTTGGCGCAGGGTTCAGTGTTATTTCATGAGGCATCAAAAGAGGAGCTTTTGGTTCTAATATTTGTCTGCACTTACACCCGTGTGAATGTAAGGGAGGGCAGAAGAGGGTGTCAGTGATGTGAGAGCAAGACTGATGTCAGTATGAATGCTCCATTTCAAACCATGCAGTGCAGTTGTGTGTCTGAAAATGCTGCTTTTTAAAACAAACACATTCAACACAGACACTCAGATGCACAGTGACCTTTGAAAAGGTTATTTAGAAATGTGGAATAAATGACATGGAAATGAAATTGAATTTGTGTTACAGAAGTGATCTATGAATACATTTAGTTCTTTCAGAGATGTGGCCTGGTGGTTAGTGCACATATTTGGACCTAATGAGCAGTGATGCTTACCTGAGGAATCCTGCCTCTGTCATTTCCCGGTCTCATTCCCTCATTCTTCTTTTAAATTTTAAAAGAAAGCATTTAGTTTGACCTCTAGTACAATACATCTAAACATATTTCCAGATTCAATTTGATTCTGATTCATAAGTTTTCCATTCAGTTCAGATTCTGTTTGATTTGATTCAGTTTCCTTCATTCAATTACAAAGTCTGTTTTGCTTACATACAAATTAAATTCTCTCCCTGATAATGCAGTAAATTGCACAGGGCAGTTTCAGATTCAGACTGGTGCTTCTTCTTTAAAAAAAAATAAAATTTAATGAACCAGCTCATAAGAAAAATTTGCTTGTGAAACAGACTTATATGTTTTTCATTCACTAAAAACAATTGGATTGGATCTCTATCTATCTATCTATCTATCTATCTATCTATCTATCTATCTATCTATCTATCTGTCTGTCTGTCTGTCTGTCTGTCTGTCTGTCTGTCTGCCTGCCTGCCTGCCTGCCTGCCTGCCTGCCAGCCTGTCTTAAAAATAAAAGTCCTTGATGGTTCCATGAAGAACCTTTAACATCCATGGAACCTTTCTAAAGGTTCTTTAGATTGTTAAAATATTTTTTACACTAATAAAATTTTTAAGAACTATTCACTGAAAGGTTCTTTGGGGAGCCCAAAACTGTTCTTTAATTCAATTCAAATCACGTTTATTTTGTATTGCGCTTTTCATGATATACAGTACATCGTTGCAAAGCAGCTTCACAGAAAATGAAAGTTTCTACATTACATTTAGAAGTAGTTTATCAGTGGTGATTATGTCAAGATTAGGGGTTCTCCGATCAGGGTTTTTGAGGCCCATCACAGAAAGCAGTATCTGTCTATATATACAGATACCAATCTTTATAAAACCTTCTTTTTATAATTTATAACTATTTATAGTGATACTCCAGTCAGGATTTTTAGACATTTATTCAGGGCCTGAATTTAATTTTTGAATTCATTTTCATTTTGAATTCCCCTCTTAGGTGACTCTTGTGAGAGGGGAAGCAGCACGGACTGTGCTTTCACACAGGAGTCTGCTACTGCGGCTGTTTACCACAAACACAACATTTATCCATTATTTTGATTTCAAATCCAAACATTGTCACTGAAAATGCTTTTTCAGCATTGCAATTCTTTTTTTACACAGCACAGTAATACAATCTTTCACAGAGATGTTTAAACACAATAAATATAAGCAACACATTATTCAATGCTTTTTACTTTTGCATTTACTTCTAGATTTATATATTAAGTTGCTCAAGCAAGTGGCAAAACAATTAAACTACTTTTCTTACGTTATCACAAACTTACCATTGACAGAAATAATCGGCTCTACTGCCTTTTCTTTTGCATTGAAATCTTTATTACAAGCAATCCTGCGGTTCATAAAGAACATTGTTTTCCTACCTCCATGAGTGCCATCTATTATTGCCTTGTTTATCTAAAAGTGCTCTTTCTCTTTAAACCTAGCCAAAAAGCCATATGTGTTGACTCAGCGTGTCCTCTAGGGGACGCAGTGCGAGTTCCCATTCGATAGGGAACTTTGTAGTAACGAGAGTGTCCATGTTGTTTTCACATTCCAACTTAAAAGCACAACTCGGGAAATGAGAGCATCCGAGGAGCTCGTGAATGCAGTAATTGCACTTGCTCTGATGGCAGCAGGATGCCTTCCGTTAACTAAGCTAAAACATGCTTAAATTAAAATGCCTAAAGCTAAACTTCCCTTGTATTCACATTTCTAAACCTGTTGTCCAACAAAAGAGAACATTATAACCTTTTTACTCCACAACACCAGTCAAATACTTCCTTCTGTGACCTGATGTGGCTTCTTGTCACAGAATGAAGCAGAAAATATGTTCCATAGGCTACTTTAAAAAGAATATGCTACGTGGATTAGCAATGGATTATAAATATACTTAATAATTATGAAAATACCAGAAATGTCTTTAATAACACAGATAAACTATATTGTCGCAGTCGAGTGTTTATTGTCTTTGTTTTATCATTCAAAACATTTATATGTTCCATTTACTCAGTTACAGCTAATAATAGCGATGCCTTTGTCTATATAAGGCATTTCCTGAGGGTCTTGAGTTCCGCTACTTCTGTGACTGGATATGTGGATTTTCTGTGCGAGGGGTGCCCTCTGGCGTCCAGTATGAATGAAACACATAATTTGTTTATAGTGCTAATGGCCAATCCATCGTTTTTTGGGGAATTTTTATTTAGTTATTCATTTTTTTAATAAGTATCAGTTCAGGCACCGTTTAGGCACCAGAACCGTTTTAAAAGTATCGATTTGGCACCGGTATCGAAAAAACCAAGCGATAACCAACCCTACTCTGAAACAAAGTAGACTTTAATAATATGCATTTATGGTATAAATGTAAAATTTTCGTGTCAATCCATGTTAATATTTACTGCAAACAATGCGCTGTTACTTTAATCAGAATCAGAATCAGAAGAGCTTTATTACCAAGTATGTTAACACACAAGAGGAATTTGACTTGACGACAGGAGCTTCCAGTGTAGAAGAAAGTACAAACATAGTGCAGACATACATGATAGTGCCGACGTACATAGGAATAACACAGTAGGGATGTAATATAAAACTAATATAAAAAATTAAAAACATTAAATAATGTACTCTATATACAGAAATAGAAGTATAGGAAAAAATTTAATTGTTTAGATAAATGTACAGATATGTTATTAGTGTGCAGATATGTTATTTACAAAGTGTGCAGTTTAATATAAATATGTCAGATAACGATGTTAGTTGTGATGGACGATATATAATTATGAAAGATTAATTGTTCAGGTTGAATATAGCCTGCGGGAAAAAGCTGTTCTTGTGCCTGGCTCCGGCACAAGAACAGTTCGAAGAGAGAGTGGGCTGGGTGTGAAGGGTCCAAGGTGATTTTTTTTAGCCCTTTTCCTCACTCTGGAGATGTAAAGATCTTGGAGGCTGGGCAGAGGGGCACCGATAATCCTCTCAGCAGTCCTGACTGTCCGTTGTAGTCTCTTGATGTCTGATTTTGTAGCTGAACCAAACCAGACAGTTATGGATGAACACAGGACAGACTCAATAATGGCAGAGTAGAACTGTTTTAGCAGCTCCTGTGGCAGGGCGAAGGAAGTATAACCTCTGCTGGGCCTTTTTTGCAATGGAGTCTATGTGAGTGTCATAGGTCCTGAGAGATGGTGGTGCCCAGGAACCTGAATGACTCCACTGCAGCCACAGTGCTGTTCATGATGGTGAGTGGGGGTTTTCTCCTGAAGTCCACGATCATCTCCACAGTTTTGAGCATGTTAAGCTCCAGGTTGTTAAGACTGCACCAGACAGCCAGCTCTTTAACCTCCTGTCTGTAAGCAGACTCGTCTCTGTCCTTGATGAGGCCGATGACTGTAGTGTCATCTGCGAACTTCAGGAGCTTGACAGAGTGGTCCTTTGAAGTGCAGCCATTCGTGTAGAGAGAGAAAAGCAGTGGGGAGAGCACACATCCCTGGGGGGTGCCAGTGCTGATGGTGATAGTCCTGGATGTGAGTTTGCCCAGCCTCACTAGCTGCTGCCTGTCTGTCAGGAAGCTGGTGATCCACTGACAGATGGAGGTGGGCA
>NW_015505301.1:2366606-2369332 GCF_001515645.1 Sinocyclocheilus grahami
TAAAGCAGTAAGAGAACATTCAATTGTTAGGTCAACTTTAAAACACATGTAATCACCTTATTTGTTTTATACCAATGCTATCTGTAAGGTATAAATGCGTTTGGGTGAATAAATGTCTGTAAGAACATCGGATGGACTGTATTTGTGTCATTTTGTTAGGTTAATGCTTCAGCTAGATGATGTGTTCGCAATTGTTAATTGGGTTTCTTTCTTTAGTAATGGCATTCATTCTTGCTACATAAGATACCTGGCTGTTATGTAGTGCCCTGTTATACTGCATTACTGTGTAATATTTATGGTTTCTATAGCCGTGGCATCATTATGATGGTATGAAGAGATTAATTAATTCATGTAGGATGCCACTGAAGGCCTAGGTGTAAAATACACGGCCCGCCACTGGTAATAGTTATGTCCAGTGATTTTGGGCTTTTTGGGGACCGAAAAAATGGTGGAGCGTTTGAAGCAGCAGGGAACTTCACACAGCTCCAAAGATCTGTGTGAAGATGGGGGCTAGTTGGTCAGCACAGACTTTTAAACAGGCAGGTGAAACACCATCTGGGCCTGAAGCTTTTCTAGATTTCTGCTTCCTGAAGACCTTGTTCACGTCCTCTACACAGACCTTAAGCGCAGGTTGAATGGTGGGGGAGGGAGGGAGGGGGGTTGCAGGGGTGGTAGGTGAATGTGTGAAGTGCAGATCAGAGCGGATGGGGGCTGGTAGACTGTCCTTTTCAAATCTGCAGTAAAACACATTCAGATCATCAGCCAGTTGTTGATTCTCCAGAGACTGTGGGGGTGGAGTCTTGTACATGGTGATGTTCCTCAGACCAGTCCATACTGACGCTGGATTGTTTGCTGAAAGCTCTTTTCTCAGCTTTTCTGAGTAGTTTTTTTAGCCATTCTGATCTCCTTTGTTAGTCTGTTCCTGGCCTGGTTATACAAGATTTTATCCCCACTTCTGTAAGCATCCTCTTTGGCGTGACAGATATAAGACTCGCAAATATAGACTCGGTGCGGAAACGATCTCTACACTGCTGAAGACGCACTGCTCCTGGAAAGCACTGCCGGACACCAACCGTGTGCAGTGTGCACGCTTTATTAATCCATTAACATGAGTGCGGAAAAAATACGCACTGCAAACGGAGTATGTGTGAACCTGAGATTATAGGCTTGTCCAAATACCCACACTTGCGGTCTTTGCACTTGATCACTTGACTACTTATATGACGTATTTCCTGTATTTGGCCCAAGTGTTGTGAGCATGAAGACCACAAGTGTGTGTACAACATTTCATTACCTGATGGGACACACTTATAGTGTTGTAAAAACGCAAGTGTTTAAAGAGGTTTAATTTTAATTTTAATTTTCAGTACTTTGCATTTTAAAATAAACTTCTAAATGTCTGTTCAGTAGTCCCTATAACAGATGACACAATTTAATTTCTGGTGCTTCTAATTAAGTGATAGAAATGATGATGTACAAAATAAATATACTCACCTTTGCACCAGTATAACGTGTAGCAATTTGTTTTACTGCCAAATTATATCTAATATCTAATTATTATTCATATTTAACTTACATTGGAAAGGTTTCCATGACCTCTCGCGATCTTGGCAAAAAAGTCTTGCGATTTATTTCCAGAACATGATGCATGATGGGATACACATGTGGGTTTAGTGTGCGTTCAGGTCAGGGGCGGATTTAGTGATTTGGGGGCCCCAGGCAAAATACAGGAATGGGGCCCTATACAATTTCCCACATTTACAACCTTGAGGTTCCTTTCACTGTTGCTCGCTGCTGCACGGCCGTGCCCAATCTTTCAGATTTTTCATGGACATTTTATAAATAAAGGATTTCTTTAATGTTGTAAATCTCTTGTTCACATTTAAACAGAAATTATAATAGTATTAGAGTAGGTTGGACACTAGGTGGTGCGTTGGGGTAATTTTCACTATGCAATTGTCTACACAACGCAAGGCTGTCTAATTCTAAACTTTAAAATATACACTTATTTTTATTTATTTTAATTGCACATTTAAATTAAACTGAAGAAAATTATAAATGTACATGCTTAAGGATTATTTCAACCAAACATGAAGTGTGCCTCTGTGGAAAGTGACTGTGCATGGTCCTTCTTGGGTCTTTCACAAAAACGAGTGAGCGCCATTTAAAAAATTAAAATAGGCCCTATATAATATGCACTGTTGCTTAGTATTAAAATTATAGCTTCAGATGCATGATATGTGTAGGGCCCTATGAAATCTGTTTTATTTTTCCCAAATTAGCCTAAGTTTTTATTTTTTCCAAAATCTTTTTTTCCGTTTAAATTTTTCTGGATTCAGTTTTTTTTTCCTTCTTTTTTTCTGGATGATTATTTATGGTCTAATTAATTAAAATCATGAAACTTGTTTAATTTAACGGCAATTTAGGCCTAACAAAAATTACATTCTTAGGGCCCAAATTCTGCGCTTTCTTTTTTTTTTATTTGAATTTTTCTGTATTCAATTTTAATGGTTTAATCAAAAACATATCTAATTAATTGAATTCATAAAAACAACTTAATTTATTAATTTGTATACAATAATAGGGCCCTATAAAATGTTAATTGTATTTACTTTTTTTTTTTTTTAATTAAATTCTGTGTTGTGTATTTACTTTTTTCTGGTAATCAAATGAAGGCGAAAACATGAATCTATCTTTTATTCCAATGAAAATTAAACAAACCCTTT
>NW_015505301.1:2369691-2392811 GCF_001515645.1 Sinocyclocheilus grahami
TTTCTGTATTCCATTTTAATGGTTTAATCAAAAACATATCTAATTAATTGAATTCATAAAAACAACTTAATTTATTAATTTGTATACAATAATAGGGCCCTATAAAATGTTAATTGTATTTACTTTTTTTTTTTTTTAATTAAATTCTGTGTTGTGTATTTACTTTTTTCTGGTAATCAAATGAAGGCGAAAACATGAATCTATCTTTTATTCCAATGAAAATTAAACAAACCCTTTTATTTTTGTACATTCAAAATGCTACACAACAGAAGTTTAGTGTGTTAACGAGCAATGTCACGAAATTCGTCAAATATTGAATCAATAAATCAAATGCAATTCGGTACACTTCAATCAAACCGCGATATGGACTAGTGTATGTGAATATTAAATGGCAAAAATACTATTTAGCTAATACAGACGACAACCGTGAACTTTGCAGGTGCTTAAATAGCAAACGAAACGCGCGTCTGCGCCGTTCATACCGTCACATTCCGCGTTACACAGTAAATTCTGTTTTTATGAATAGATTCCGGGATTCCATCCCCATTTTCTACATCACCCTACTTTTGCTAAGAAGCACGTTCAACGCGGACGCACAGACAGTTGTCGTGGTAATGAACACCAGAGCAACCACTTGTGCGTCCACAATTCCGGGATTCCATCCCCATTTTCTACATCACCCTACTTTTGCTAAGAAGCACGTTCAAC
This sequence comes from Sinocyclocheilus grahami, assembly GCF_001515645.1. Lineage (NCBI taxonomy): Eukaryota > Metazoa > Chordata > Actinopteri > Cypriniformes > Cyprinidae > Sinocyclocheilus > Sinocyclocheilus grahami. Next base: position 2,370,400 of record NW_015505301.1, read on the forward strand.
GCGGACGCACAGACAGTTGTCGTGGTAATGAACACCAGAGCAACCACTTGTGCGTCCACACTGAATGCGCATCTCGCATATAAAAAGCATTTTAAGGGGCCCTTGGCTTTTGGGGGCCCAAGGCGGTCGCCTACCTTTGCCTAATGGTTAAGTCCGCCTCTGGTTCAGGGCACTGCACTTTGGCGTTTTTAAGACCTGGGACAGTCTTGCACACTTACTTCCTGTCGCGCGCACGCACTTTCAAGTGGCCAAGACCGCAAGTGTGGGTATTTGGACAAGGCATATGTATGTGCGCTGCGAGTGTGCATCACAGTCACAGTCTCTAGAAGAGCGCACAAGCGCTGAATGGTTAAAAACAGGCAAGAATTAAAAAGTAATGCAATTTATAAACTTTAGTGTCGATGTGACACTGCATCGACTGTGCAAGTGACAATTCCTGTGTCAACTGTGCAGCGTGCAGACAGCTCGCTTATAGACAGACGCGATGTAGTGATTTGAAGGAGAGTGCGCACGGTAATTCACTCACGCTGTTTGTGAAATTACGTCTCACACAAGGTTTTCAGATTACTTTATAAGTTATTTAATGAAGAAATATAATTATAGCATTACAGCATTATAATTATTTCACCGGCGCCGGACAGAGACTGAGACGGTGCCGCTGCATGTCATGCCAAGCCTCTCATGGCAGCATCATCAGCTTGAGATCGTTTTTTTGAGATTGGCCTTTTTAGAGACCGCAGATCAAACATCCCAATGTGATTATCGGCCGATAGTGATCGGTAGACAATCAATCGGAGCACCCCTAGTCAAGATGATGTCCATATGGCAGAAATGTACAATTCTAGGATAGGAAAAATCATGCAGTTAGTCAATGACATGTATTCAAAGAGAAACGGTGAACATGATTAACAGCGATTAACAATTGTGATCAAATTTAGGAATATTTGGTAGAACACATAAGACCCTTTCCAATATAAGATTACTCTAATTAAGACAGCTCGCTTATAGACAGACGCGATGTAGTGATTTGAAGGAGAGTGCGCACGGTAATTCACTCACGCTGTTTGTGAAATTACGTCTCACACAAGGTTTTCAGATTACTTTATAAGTTATTTAATGAAGAAATATAATTATAGCATTACAGCATTATAATTATTTCACCGGCGCCGGACAGAGACTGAGACGGTGCTGCTGCATGTCATGCCAAGCCTCTCATGGCAGCATCATCAGCTTGAGATCGTTTTTTTGAGATTGGCCTTTTTAGAGACCGCAGATCAAACATCCCAATGTGATTATCGGCCGATAGTGATCGGTAGACAATCAATCGGAGCACCCCTAGTCAAGATGATGTCCATATGGCAGAAATGTACAATTCTAGGATAGGAAAAATCATGCAGTTAGTCAATGACATGTATTCAAAGAGAAACGGTGAACATGATTAACAGCGATTAACAATTGTGATCAAATTTAGGAATATTTGGTAGAACACATAAGACCCTTTCCAATATAAGATTACTCTAATTAATTGTTTTTACTATAAATAGAGTGAATTTGATTAAGATAAATGTGATATAATATTGACAAAATCATCTCATTGCTTTGCCCAATTTGCAAAAGAAAACAATTAATACACTTTCTAATAACATGATTGTGAATGCGGTAATTAATTTAACAGAAACTCTTGCCACAGTTCGGAGTGTTGTGTGTGTTTAATCTTTTCTAAGGACATGAAGGACAGCAAAGTAATTCTAAACAGTTGGCAAAAAGCTGGTCTCAGGAGAAACAGATGGTGTTTAGTGTTGAGTTCTTCTGGGTCCTGTAATTGGGTCTCGTTTGAAAAGGAAGGCATGGCCTCAAAGTGCCCCGTCCAGCTTTGAAGCCATTACACTGGTGTTACTCTTTCTATCTGTCTCTCTTTTTAATTCATGACTGCTATTCTTCTGTTGCTCTTTTCTCTGTGCCTCTTGCGCTCAGCGTGTCTCTTGACCTACTCTATAGATCAGCATTAGTATGTTTATTCTTCATCCATCACTCTTATTGACTGTCTCTTGCTGTAGAGTATCTGTTTCTCTTTTTGACTCTGTTTCACATGGGAAGCCTTTTTTCACCTTCTCATCCTCCCTCTCTTATTCAGTCTTATTCAGTTCCCCTTCTAGGGAACTCCACGCTAGGGGGCACATTGGGGAATGCCACCAGCATGACCGGTGCCTGAAGCACATGTGAAACAACGCCAATCCGATTGGTCCACATGGCCCATGACGTCGTGCACGGAAGTATAAAAGAGCACCTGCTGAATACGTCACCAACTTTTGTTGTCTTCAGGAGCCGTCTGTTTGAAGTGCGTGTGAGAGACCAAGGCGGGTGAGCGCTGTGGAAAGTGTGTGCCTCCGATCTATGCGTCATGTATCTTGGTCAGGAGATTGTGTGTTCAGTGCTCGAGGGCGCTGAACGTGCTCATTGTGAGTGTTATCTACCCTTTCCAATATAAGATTACTCAAATTAATTGTTTTTACTATAAATAGAGTGAATTTGATTAAGATAAATGTGATATAATATTGACAAAATCATCTCATTGCTTTGCCTAATTGCAAAAGAAAACAATTAATACACTTTCTAATAACATGATTGTGAATGCGGTAATTAATTTAACAGAAACTCTTGCCACAGTTCGGAGTGTTGTGTGTGTTTAATCTTTTCTAAGGACATGAAGGACAGCAAAGTAATTCTAAACAGTTGGCAAAAAGCTGGTCTCAGGAGAAACAGATGGTGTTTAGTGTTGAGTTCTTCTGGGTCCTGTAATTGGGTCTCGTTTGAAAAGGAAGGCATGGCCTCAAAGTGCCCCGTCCAGCTTTGAAGCCATTACACTGGTGTTACTCTTTCTATCTGTCTCTCTTTTTAATTCATGACTGCTATTCTTCTGTTGCTCTTTTCTCTGTGCCTCTTGCGCTCAGCGTGTCTCTTGACCTACTCTATAGATCAGCATTAGTATGTTTATTCTTCATCCATCACTCTTATTGACTGTCTCTTGCTGTAGAGTATCTGTTTCTCTTTTTGACTCTGTTTCACATGGGAAGCCTTTTTTCACCTTCTCATCCTCCCTCTCTTATTCAGTCTTATTCAGTTCCCCTTCTAGGGAACTCCACGCTAGGGGGCACATTGGGGAATGCCACCAGCATGACCGGTGCCTGAAGCACATGTGAAACAACGCCAATCCGATTGGTCCACATGGCCCATGACGTCGTGCACGGAAGTATAAAAGAGCACCTGCTGAATACGTCACCAACTTTTGTTGTCTTCAGGAGCCGTCTGTTTGAAGTGCGTGTGAGAGACCAAGGCGGGTGAGCGCTGTGGAAAGTGTGTGCCTCCGATCTATGCGTCATGTATCTTGGTCAGGAGATTGTGTGTTCAGTGCTCGAGGGCGCTGAACGTGCTCATTGTGAGTGTTATCTAATGAGAAGCTCCATTCGCGTTTGTCCCTCTTCTTGAGAGATGAGTGACAAGCGGTTTGGTTCCCGCTGTTGTCGAGGCACGGCGAAGACTCGTATCGCAGGATTTGCAGGTTTAAGTCGCTCTTTTTGGTTTGTCGGATCCCGCGGATAGCGCTCGAGTCAAGCAGCGCCTTTTGGGTTTGGTACCATTCAAATTTTAACCGGTACGGTACCGGTATCGGTACGGTACCCAACGGTACCTTTTTTCGGTACTTTACTCTCTATGTAAATACAAAAAAATTTATTTCAGTGAAAAAATAAGTCCAAAAGTCTCAATTTCAACATTTTGAACAATAGGGCCCAACAAACTTTTTCTTTCTTTCTTTTTTCCCCCCCCAGAAATTCTTGTTTTAATTTGTCTGAAAATCAAATGAAGGCATTAAACATTTATTTTAAATCAAATGAAAATTAAACCCTTTTATTTTTTTGCAAACAAACTGAGGTTTACTGTTGAAATTAATACATGGAAGAAAAATTGTGCGAATATTCCTTTAAAACGTTTTTTAATAGGCTAATTATTGTATTATTTTTTTCTACAATTAAGTGATTAAACTGGTTGTAATATATTTATTTTTATAATTTAATTGTTTTATTTAAATTTGATAGAAAATTTAATATTTAAAGATGTACATTATACTGTACAAAAGTAATATGAGTAATATATCTCTGTTACATGTTAAACTGTATTTTTATTTTGACAGGTTGCCATGAAGTTTCTGTGTGTATACAGTATGATGATGCTAGTTTTCTCAAACGAAACGGTAAAATTCTCAAGAAGTGACTCTCACAGCAGCTCTGGAGATAAAGTTTTTGTGTTCATACCATCATATAGTGAGACACAGAGGCCGAAAATCAGTATTTGTGTAGTAAACAAAACCGCGTTTCCGCCATTCATACATACAGAGGCAAGCGGAACATGCAGGATTCATATTTAAACCGTCTTTTTGCATTTTAATATTCATAGACACTAGTTCATATCGCTATTCGAATTAAGTGGCAGACCTACTTTAGATTTATTCGTCCAAAATTGACGAATTCCATGGCATTCCACGCTATAGAGTAAATTACGTTTTTATTAATGGACTCCGCGTTTTAGCAGAAACCATATGGCCCTAGAAATGTAACCACTCTTCAGAACATTTCGGCTTGACCTGTGTGTTGTTTGAACAAGTTGCAGGGGTGACCTCACATCACAGGGTCTCTCTTTCTCTCTCTGTAGTGTATGCGCCCAGATGCGTTCTCAGGTACTGAAATTTAGCACCGATTGATTTAACGTGAATCGGTACTTGGTAGTAATGACACAATTCGGTCGGTACCCTTAAAAGTACCCAAGTAAAAGTACACAATTCGGTCGGTACCCTTAAAAGTACCAATCCCTAAGCACCTTAGGGAATGTGTGCCTCTGTGTTTGGATTATGACACTCAAGGGCATATTCTGCTTTCGCGTTTGTCTCGGTGAAGAGCAAGCACATTCTGAGTAATGTGCTTATCGTGATGAGTCACGATGTCTAGGCTCCGCTCGCATTTGTTCCTATTCCCGAGGGATGCGGAACAAAGTGTTTGTGTCTCGCGGCCTGGTTCCGCCATTGCAGGGTGTTTCAGCACCTAGAGTGGTTATGGGGAATTTCTCTTCCTGAGTTAAGTCGGATGGGTTTAGGAGTGGGCTGCCTTCCCAGGCTTCTGGGTAGTTTTATGTGGGCGGTCCCTCTGAATCCCGCTTAGTGGGTTTGGGCTGAGTACACTGCTCCCCCTCTTCAGGGCTTAAGTGAACAGTCCCTACTCAGAGTGTAGCTGTCTGTGGATGGTTATGCCCCAGTTCAAGCTTACTTTGCTCTGGAATATGGCGGCCTGAGGGCAGCTATGTTCTAGCTTGGCTTCTTAACTAGGTTAGGTTCCCCTTGGCACCAGTTCTCTCGATTAAGTGTTGAAGTCTTTGTCTAGGAATCTGCTATTCGAGGATAGCTGTGTTCCAGCTCAGAGACTGCTCCCCTTTTTAGAGTTTTTAAATAGTGGTCTCCGTGAGCCCCTTGCATGGACTGTGCTGTCTCCCCTTCAGGGTTTTAAGTAGATGGCCCACTTCCGTGGTCTGGGCTATCTTCAGCCTTATCTGAGTGAACTGCTATTCGAGGATAGCTGTATCCAGCCCTCTAGTGCTATGGCCACAGCTTACATCAGGCTTAGATCTCGGACTAATGATGTTTATGTGTTTGCTCTTTAGCGAATCATTTACTGATGGTTTGGATCTCCCTCTTGTGAGCTCCTGGTCAGTAACATGGTGCTTCACTAGCCTACTATTGGACTGACACGGATTGGGGACCTCCTTTCTATAGCCATCTGAGGGTGGTTATATTCCAGCCATTGTTATGGCAGGGCGGGCTTACTTGAATACAGCTATCTGAGGCTAGCTGTGTTCTACTGCAGTTGCGGTGAACCCTCTCCTGGAGTGGTCCCCTTTCCTATAGCCTAGCTATCTGAGGATAGCTGTGCTAGCTCAGTGATTGCTCCCCTGCTTAGGGTTCAAATAGCGGTCTCTTGAGTCCTTACCTAGACAGTGCTGTCTCCCCTCTTTGGGTTGTAAGTAGACAGCTCACTCTTTGTGGTCTGGGTAGTTTCAGTCGGTCCACCTTCTGGTAACCCTTTCTAGGTACATAGCTATCTGAGGATATCTATGTGCTAGCTCAGTGACTGCTTCCCTTTTTAGGGTCTTTAAGTAGCGGTCTCCTTGAGCCCTTGCCTAGACAGTGCTATCTCCACTGCTAGGGTTGGAAGTAGATAGCCCACCCTCTGTGGTCTGGGCAGCTCTGCAGGATGGCTATGTAGATTGTTATTCTGGTCTACCAGCCTTAATAAGAACTTTAGGACACAGCTATCTGAGGATAGCTGTGTTCTAGCTCAGCAGCTACTCTCATTACCTGAGATTTAAGTGGTGATCTCTTGAGCTCCTCTAGAGGCTTTCTAGTTTAGCCACTTCAGTGGTCTTGTGTATCCAGGCTAGTACTGCTCACATATCATAGCTATCTGAGGAAAGCTGTGCTCTTAACTTGGGTGGGGTGTTCCCCTTGATCTAATCGGGTCTCCTCATTTCTGCCTGGTTATTTGAGCAGCCCGGGGTTTCAGTGGCCTAGACCCTTTCTGAGGAAAGGTTTGGCGTATGTCTGTTGCATTCTTGGTGCTCTCCCACCAGGTGGACAGGCACGCACCTCGGCATGGCATGGTTGGATTTCGTTCCCCAATGTGCATGGTTCCCCGAGAGGAAACGAGATGCTACACCCCCTCACCATGCCTTCGGCCTGCCTGTTTACGTCTCCTTGTTGGTGACGTGTTCAGCAGGTGCCCTTTTATGCTTCTGGGCACCCCGCCTATGACGTCATGGACCATGTGGACCAATAGAATTGGGGTTGTTTCACATGTGCTTCAGACACCGGTCATGCTGGTGGCATTCCCCAATGTGCCCCCTAGGGGGCGCAGTGTCTCGTTCCCTCTCGGGGAACCATGGTTACATGTGTAACCCAAGACGTTCTCTCTTATTCAATTGGATTTTTATTGGCATGCTTATTTTACATGCAATATTGCCAAAGCAGTAAAAGAGAAAAAATGAAACTCAAAGTGCCAGCAATGATAGAAACACCAAGTCATACAAAATAAAATACGATGAAGAGATATTTTCTACTTTCTATTTAGGGCGTGCTTTTTCCCCCCCCAAATGTGCATTGGCATTTTTATTTTCAATGGTCCAGATATTCATGGGATTCTATGGGGTGTTTGTCCCATCTGCAGTTTATGCCAAAACTATCATTTATAAAGTGCAATATATGCATAACATTTCTTTTAACAAAACATACACTAAATTGTGTCAGTCTGCTTGGGTGAATCTGGCTTTAACTCTTTTAGATGTCTCTTTTAGGGCCATATTTACTAAAAGCTTGTGCCAGTGCAAACCCTCTTTTGGCGTTAAAACACTACTGTCAGGATTTACTAAAGACATGGAGTGAAACATTAACAATGAAAAGGAGTGTAGTTATTTTTGCGGCTGCTCTTATTGCATGTGCATTTATAGGAGTTTCAGATGCCAAGTTTATGTGAGGAGAGTATTTAAATAAGCAAGGTAATTTTCTAAAGCTCGCAGTAGTCAGTTTACTGGTATTTGCACCATTATTTAACGCCCAAAAAAGCATGTCTTAACCCATTTTGCACACACACCTGATATCATCAGCTCTGCTTGTTTGCAATCCTATACTAATTTGCGCTGCTCTTGGTAGATTGCGTTGCTCACTGAAATTAGCTGGCTGCGTCTGTGTTTTTTTAATTAGCAATTTGTCAGTAGATCACCAGCAGAACTTTCCGCTCCCATGGGATTGCGCTTTCACACAAATTTTTTTTTCTGTTTAGTAAATCTGGTCACTCTTTTTTATTTCAGCTCAGTGTCAATGTAGTTTACTTTAATGACATGACATAAAAAACAACATTAGTAGGGGTGTAGTGTTAATTTCGTTAACGAGTTGTTGACAAGCTTTTTTCCCATGACTAAGACAAGACGAAGACGAGATGACAATAAGGTCAATAAACGATAACTAAGACTATATCAACATGCAATTTCGTTGACGAAATAAGACGAGATCTCGACTATATTGTTTGCGATTGTGGTTGCTGAATAAATGCACTTACTCAACCGCTGTTGTTTTAATAGAGAAATAGGCTATTGTTATTGCCATTTGGAATTAGTGGAATTACTTGGAATTTCACTGTTATAATATTTTTCATTTGTTTTAGCATTTTTCATAATGTAGACAGAGAGATTGCATAAGTCTTTGGTATTAATTTATATAATAAAATGCCTATAATAAATCAGTACACTATATGAGGTAAAATACACCATGTATGAGTCCACATTATATTGATTTGTGCTTACTAGTGAAAGTGCAATACCTGAAATGCAAAAGTAAATTTTTCAAATGACAACAATCATTATGATTATAATTTTGAGCAAAAATAATTTTGATCAGTTTAACCATTATACAGCATGACGAAAATTGGACTAAAACCTGAATAAAATGCTCATACATTTCATTGACTTAAACTTGACTAAACAAAAACAGGACAAGGTTGACTAAATATAATAACTAAAATGTACATTTGAGTAAGACTATGACTAAATTAAAAATGGCTGCCAAAATGAATACTGCTCTATGGTTAATTAATAATAATCTTATTGTTAAAATGTCAAGTTTTCATTGACTAAAACTAGACTAAAATACTTCAGGTTTTCTTTGACTAAAACTAGACTAAAATGTTGAGACTTTTAGTCGACTAAAACGTGACAAACTAAACAGGACAAGGTTGACTAAATATAATAACTAAAATGTACATTTGAGTAAGACTAAGACTAAAATTGAAAATAGCTGACAAAATTACCACTATAGGGGTGTAACAGTACACAAACATGACGGTTCGGTACGTACCTCGGTTTTGACATCACGGTATGGTTTCAGTACAGTAGGAGGAAAAATACTAAACTTTTTTTTTTATTATTAAACGATGGTTTACTGGACAAATGGCTTTTTCTTGAAATAAATTAAATTACAATTAAAATTTTCTTAGGGATAAAAATCTACCTCAGCTTCTCTAAACTATATGGAGCCCTTTTACATAGGCTACTATAAGGTTACAATTAACAACAGAGCCAAAAATTAAATTGCTATTTATTTTGAACTATAATAATAATAAATACTCAAATTACAAATTTGTATGCAAACATGTATATTGCACATAATGCAGTTTTTAAATTAGCATATAAATTATACAATTTCTATTTGCTGTTGAAATATAATCATTTACACAGTGGCTGCCATAACTTGTTTCATAAAATATGTATTTTAACATACATTAAATATCATGAAGTCAACATGAAGTATATAGTCTAATATTTCTCAAAATTCTCTTCTTTAGACTTAATTTCTCTAGCAAATATCGAGCTGTAGACGTTGATGACTTGCCTGAGGTAGTCTAAATGAAATGCTACATGACATTTTGTTTACAAGCTGTTTTAATGACATCTTTCCGCAATCTATCACTGATTGAGCGATTACATGAGATGTTCATTCATCTTTATTTCACGTTAAAACGAGAAATAAAGAGGAAGGGATGATCATGCTCACTTGCACACAGCGCTGCCATTTGAACTGAGACGTTTTAAATGGTGATCTGTCTCGCCAAATCAAAGAGCGCCAAAATGGCATTTATGTCTGAATTTCCTAAAAGAATTCAATGTTTTGTTCGGTACTGTTACGGGGCTGACGAGACGTGAGACGTGCGGATCCATCTGCAAGGCTTTATTGTGGAGAAGACAGAGACGTGGTCATGAAGCAGGCAGGGTCAAACAGAGGCAGACAGGTATATGGTGGGCAAGACACAAGAACAGTCCTAGGGCTAGCGTGGGTCGACGATGGGCAGACAGAGTCAGAAGGGGCAAGACTAAGGGAGAAATCCAGGAAACCAGGCGAAGATCAGAAACCAGGAAAACAGCTAGGCTAGGGCTAATTTGTCAGTAGATCACCAGCAGAACTTTCCGCTCCCATGGGATTGCGCTTTCACACAAATTTTTTTTTCTGTTTAGTAAATCTGGTCACTCTTTTTTATTTCAGCTCAGTGTCAATGTAGTTTACTTTAATGACATGACATAAAAAACAACATTAGTAGGGGTGTAGTGTTAATTTCGTTAACGAGTTGTTGACAAGCTTTTTTCCCATGACTAAGACAAGACGAAGACGAGATGACAATAAGGTCAATAAACGATAACTAAGACTATATCAACATGCAATTTCGTTGACGAAATAAGACGAGATCTCGACTATATTGTTTGCGATTGTGGTTGCTGAATAAATGCACTTACTCAACCGCTGTTGTTTTAATAGAGAAATAGGCTATTGTTATTGCCATTTGGAATTAGTGGAATTACTTGGAATTTCACTGTTATAATATTTTTCATTTGTTTTTAGCTGTTTTCATAATGATTGCATAAGTCTTTGGTATTAATTTATATAATAAAATGCCTATAATAAATCAGTACACTATATGAGGTAAAATACACCATGTATGAGTCCACATTATATTGATTTGTGCTTACTAGTGAAAGTGCAATACCTGAAATGCAAAAGTAAATTTTTCAAATGACAACAATCATTATGATTATAATTTTGAGCAAAAATAATTTTGATCAGTTTAACCATTATACAGCATGACGAAAATTGGACTAAAACCTGAATAAAATGCTCATACATTTCATTGACTTAAACTTGACTAAACAAAAACAGGACAAGGTTGACTAAATATAATAACTAAAATGTACATTTGAGTAAGACTATGACTAAATTAAAAATGGCTGCCAAAATGAATACTGCTCTATGGTTAATTAATAATAATCTTATTGTTAAAATGTCAAGTTTTCATTGACTAAAACTAGACTAAAATACTTCAGGTTTTCTTTGACTAAAACTAGACTAAAATGTTGAGACTTTTAGTCGACTAAAACGTGACAAACTAAACAGGACAAGGTTGACTAAATATAATAACTAAAATGTACATTTGAGTAAGACTAAGACTAAAATTGAAAATAGCTGACAAAATTACCACTATAGGGGTGTAACAGTACACAAACATGACGGTTCGGTACGTACCTCGGTTTTGACATCACGGTATGGTTTCAGTACAGTAGGAGGAAAAATACTAAACTTTTTTTTTTATTATTAAACGATGGTTTACTGGACAAATGGCTTTTTCTTGAAATAAATTAAATTACAATTAAAATTTTCTTAGGGATAAAAATCTACCTCAGCTTCTCTAAACTATATGGAGCCCTTTTACATAGGCTACTATAAGGTTACAATTAACAACAGAGCCAAAAATTAAATTGCTATTTATTTTGAACTATAATAATAATAAATACTCAAATTACAAATTTGTATGCAAACATGTATATTGCACATAATGCAGTTTTTAAATTAGCATATAAATTATACAATTTCTATTTGCTGTTGAAATATAATCATTTACACAGTGGCTGCCATAACTTGTTTCATAAAATATGTATTTTAACATACATTAAATATCATGAAGTCAACATGAAGTATATAGTCTAATATTTCTCAAAATTCTCTTCTTTAGACTTAATTTCTCTAGCAAATATCGAGCTGTAGACGTTGATGACTTGCCTGAGGTAGTCTAAATGAAATGCTACATGACATTTTGTTTACAAGCTGTTTTAATGACATCTTTCCGCAATCTATCACTGATTGAGCGATTACATGAGATGTTCATTCATCTTTATTTCACGTTAAAACGAGAAATAAAGAGGAAGGGATGATCATGCTCACTTGCACACAGCGCTGCCATTTGAACTGAGACGTTTTAAATGGTGATCTGTCTCGCCAAATCAAAGAGCGCCAAAATGGCATTTATGTCTGAATTTCCTAAAAGAATTCAATGTTTTGTTCGGTACTGTTACGGGGCTGACGAGACGTGAGACGTGCGGATCCATCTGCAAGGCTTTATTGTGGAGAAGACAGAGACGTGGTCATGAAGCAGGCAGGGTCAAACAGAGGCAGACAGGGATATGGTGGGCAAGACACAAGAACAGTCCTAGGGCTAGCGTGGGTCGACGATGGGCAGACAGAGTCAGAAGGGGCAAGACTAAGGGAGAAATCCAGGAAACCAGGCGAAGATCAGAAACCGGGAAAACAGCTAGGCTAGGGCTAAGGCTAAGACTAGGGCTAAGGCTAAGGCTAAGGCTAATGACTAAGGGAAATGACTAGGGCTAAGGCAATGACAAGGGCTCCGTAAGGTAGCTATCTCTAGGAGAGTGATAAATGCTGAAACAATACTCGGCAGAGGGAAGGGATCAGAGTGAGTGTTAAATAGTGAGGGAGTGATATGAAACAGCTGGGTGCAATCAGTGTAAACAGGTGTGTGCAATTCGTGCTGAGTGCAATCAGTGCAATGCATGATGGGAAATGTAGTCCGGGGTGATGTGCAACAGTGTGTAGTGCGAGAGTCAATGAATTGGAAAGTTCATGGACCGGATTCGTGACAGGTACACATGCGTACAGAACCGAACATTTTCAGTACAAATACGTGTACCGTTACTTACACCCCTAAACATTAGTATTGTTAAAGCTGCAAAATTTGTAAAATAAAACAAAATATTAATAGTAAAGATGGAAGTCCATGTCAGTAAGACATCTCTCAAAAATTTTTATATTCCACATCAGAAGAAAGAAGGTCATACAGTTTTGAATTTTTTTTATTGTTTAAATAAGTAAGAGATGTGTTTATTTTTGGGATGAAGGACATTCTTATGGTTTGTCACCTATGTTATACTTAAGGAAGACATGTATCAGTCTACAACCCATTTAAAATCTGTAAAAATGATGGTGGCCACTTTAATCTCCCCACTGGCAGAAAGTTTCTTTCCAGAACTTCATGACTTTGAAAGACATTCTAATGCATTCCAATACCCTCCATTGATTTTTATGACTATTTCTCAGGACCTATTTGCTCCGATTTGGGCAGTCCATTGTCCTGAGGATTGTAAATGTGATGTGGTGGAGAACGAGGGAAGTCTTTGATGTCAAAATGAGGAATTTGATGAGGATCTAATGAATTGATGGTTAATTCAATGCTTCAGTTTGGGAAAGAGGCCAACAACGTCTTTCACCTGCTGCCTCCTTCACTCTCTCTTTCTTTTCACCCTGTCCTCCATCTCTTTATTTTCTTTAACATACTTTCTCTCTCTCCCTTCTTCCCTCTCTCGCGATTCCCTTCTGTGAGATCTCAGAAATTCATTTAGGTCCTATATGGCCAGATGTATAATCGTTCCTAGTGGCTTGTCATGGGTTCCACAAGGAATTTTTGTGTGAATATGGCACAGGAACATCTCTAACAGAGGGCGGTTGACACACATGTCCCACGAAGGTCAGGCTGGCTGTGTTTATGTCAGAGCAAAGGCAGAAACACATGTGTACACACATACATAACATGCTATCCAGTCTTGGGTTGAGATACAAGTTGGCTGAGCTTTGTCACCCTTTAACCCCAAACTAAAGCACAGTTCCAATCGGAAACATGTGTGATTCCTTTTATAATGATCAAAGAATGCTTAAGATTAGAGATGAATCACGATAATAAACTAGTTATCTGACAATTGAGTCCAAAGCAGGATGGATGTTATATACCTGGGCTTTTCAAATTCTGGTCAACACCCGCATTGTCTAACCCCTGTCCATGGATAATTTTAGCAATAAGAAAACAGTTTTACAAAACACATAGGGTTTTCAGAATTAATGTGTTATAGGTATTAATAAATATGCATTTTTAAAGATTTATCAGTATTAATGATATTTATTAGTGTATTCTATTTAATTATACTTTACAAAATTTAGAACAATATTATTTGACATGCTGCTTTGGAACGATATGTATTATAAGAAGAGATTTACAAGTAAATCTGAATTGAAAAAATAATTTCTGCAGAAAGAAAATATTCTTCAGATTATATTTATATAATGTAATATAATAGTCACACTCAAGTCGAGGAAAGGCACACGAAGACGAAGATAATCTCTCTAATATTTAATAGTACTCCAAGATGACGAAGACAGGCTCACAACAGCAGTAACATAAGCAATAACCGACGGAGCACTGAACAAAGGAGTGATCTTAAAAAAGGCAACTGATGAGGGCAACACAGGTGCAGGAGGTTAACTGATAATGGACTAAACAAGATAATTACCTAATGAACTAAACTAGGACAGGAACAAAACCAAATAAGGGCAAACAGGAAAAGAAAACTCAAAAGACAAAACTCAAGTCCATAATTGTGACAATAATATAATATAATATATGACCTTAAAGGGTTTGACAATACCTGTTATATACCATTATGCCCTTATTTTAGTATTGTTTATATACTTTTCTAGTATTTATTAATATTTTGACTTTGGCTTTTATGTTTCATATTTTTTTTTGTTTAATTACTAAATTTAGTTGAAAATTTTAATTTTGTTTTGTGCTTTTGTCATTTTTATTAGTTTTATAGTTTTAGTATTTTATTAAGCTTTAATTTATTTTTATTTTTATTTCATTTTATTTTATTGTTTTAGTCATTTTAGTACTTAAACTTTTATATTCTAGTTAGTTTCCAAGGCAATATTTCTCATTTTTATTTCTTTTAAGTTTGTTTTCATCGAACATTTATATATTATTTCAATTAACTAAAGTATTTTTAATAGTTTTAGCTTTTCATTTAAATTAACAATAACATCATGCATTCTTTAAATGTGTATCATACATTGATTGATTGATTGATTGATTTCTGGCTGCTGTGTATGAACATGATTTCCATGAGGTCCAATTTCCCTTTAAAATTCTTTATCTTTTATGATGTCATCAGATTGACATATCTTTCGATTGTAACAATAAACAACATTTGTAGCATCTAATAGTCTCTTCACTGATGACAGTAACTAGAATGATATATAGATATATCAGCCTGTCTGTCTCTCCACCTGTCTTTGGTTCTGTCTTGCTACCTGCTCCTTCCACTCCATTATCACAAATCCCTAATATAGACATTTGCATACTCATGCATATTCAAGTTCTGGCCTTGCAGATTGGACGGAGGCTCATCACCACTGCCTGACTGGTTGTTATATAATGAGGATATAGCTGCTTCCTCCCTTCTGTATTATAACACAGCGAGACATTCAATATGCTTGCCTAATTACCAGTGACTAATGAAGCTATTTTGAGAGCCAGGCTGACTGAGAGTACGCTCAAGCGATCATTAATTAATTTGGTATTCCATTAGCACCACGATGTGAAACGTCACCCCTTCCTGTTTTTCAGTGAGAATAAGCAGAGGATCATGGGAGTGTCATTATAAGCTATTTCAGTTTGTTTTGTGTCCACAGCTGTTGAACTAGATAATGTGTTAAATTTCAGTATGAAACTACATGAAATTTAAACAAAGTCAGTTTCACTTGGATTCATCACCTTATGTTATAGTTAAAATAACTATATTTGCTAAGTGAGAGTGTGAGTGAATGTTGCTTTGCTCTGTCAGCTGAGGTATGGGCGTCACCAGTGTACCTGTCTGTATCTGCTGTGCATACCGTGGCCTCAGGATGTTTTTTGCTCTTCCTTTTAGTAATACAGCAATAGACAGTAGGTTATTTTGCAATAGGTAGTTTGAGCATGTTTAACACAAATTACCCTGCCTTTTTGGAAAATGACCTCATAAGACTGCAAAACAGCATGACAACATGCCATACTATTTAACTGTTTATTTTAAAATATGAATTATTATTTCCAGTTGTGAAATTGTATTGAATGTGCACTTGTAATGTACTTCAACTCTTAAAAGTACATTTTAAGAAAATAATACTTGCACATAATATAATATTAATTAAATAAAAGGACACTTAGGCATGCTTAAATTTCTTAACACATTTAAGCACAGTTTTCTAATAATGGCAATTTAAAAGTTTGGCAACACTTTAGTATAGGGACCAATTCTCACGATTAACTAGTTGTTTATTAGCATGCCTATTATTAACATACTGGCTGTTTGTTAGTACTTATAAAGCACATATTCTGCATGACCATATTCTACATTCCTAATCCTACCAAATACCTAAACTTAACAACTACCTTACTAACTATTAATAAGCAGCAAATTAGGAGTTTACTGAGGCAAAAGTCATAGTTAATGGTTTGTTAATAGCGAGAGTTGGACCTTAAAATAAAGTGTGACCAAATGTTTTTTTAAGGGGGTCATATGACGTTTCTAAAAAGAACATTATGTTGTGTATTTGGTATAGTGCAATGTGTTTATGTGGTTTAACGTAAAAAAAACACATTATTTTCCACATAATGTACATTATTGTTGCTCCTCTATGCCCTGCCTTTCTGAAACACGTAAATTTTTACAAAGCTCATCGTTCTGAAAAGCAAGGTGTACGCTGATTGGCCAGCTATCAGTGCGTTGTGATTGGCTGAATACCTCAAGCATGTGACGTAAATGTTACGCCCCTTACCATACTGTGATGCAGTGTCCCGGAGTGACGAGACAAAACCAATAAAACCCATTAGAAACGAGGCATTTGTTGCATCCAGCGGGGACATAATTACTGATTATAATGACTTATTCTGTGTTTTTACGTGTTGCGTTGCGTATCGCGCCGTGCAAACATAAAACCATGTCTGTATTTGTGATCGGAGAAACGACAAACAACAATTGCTACTCGCATTTGAATCATCAGTGGCAAATTCTTTAAATATAAAAAATGTACTTACAGGCTGTGAGTCAGAAGTGCCAGACTGTCCGTGCAAAGTTGGAACTGCCCCACTTTGTAGAACAGCCTTTGAGCACAGACCCATTGTAGGCAACTCTGCAGGTTCAGGAAACAGTCTTCCATAAAATGCATCACACAGCGTCACACACGGCGGGCTTGAGTGAGCTGAGGCCGGCGGCCTTGAGAACGGCACGGCCGGTGGGCGTGCGGCAACCACATGTGACGACCCCGGGCTAGACTCTGCTTCGTCCACAGTGAAAGCCGATCCGGCGATCCACAGCGCGAAGTTGATGTATTTCCCCAGCGACCAGCACGAATCAGCTCTAGGCATGACAAAGCGGGTATCGTCCTCTTTTGGAAGGCCAAACAAAGTAGTTTCGCTTTCACAACTAAACACACAGCATCTCCACAACACGGCGCCAGCGGCAACAACAATACTACAGCGAGAATAAAAGTTACGCCTTCTTTCTTTGCGTGAACATTTGGGCAGTGTTATGCAAATCTTCCCACACAGTGACATAGACATGTGGGGGCATGTTTAAACGAGCCATTTTAGAAGGGCGTGGACAAGTCTTAACTTTTTTAAAGAATATCTCTTTGGATTTGAGACTTTAGTTTTGCAACTTTACAGATCTTCTTTGTGCACCAAGAGCTTGTAACACTCCAAAGAGAAAGGAAAAATTTAAATTGTATCATATGACCGCTGTAAGTACTTTTAAATCATTACGTTTACTGAGGCAAAAGTCGTAGTTAATGGTTTGTTAATAGTGAGAGTTGGACCTTAAAGAGGTGGTTCACTGGCTTTTTTCTAGACTTGATTGTGTTTATGGGGTGCAGTCTAACATGTGTTCATGTTTTATTCCTTTATTCCACACCGCTCTGTCTCTTCTCTGAGAAACGGGCTGATCATTTCCTTCTTTTATGAAGCCCCGACCTCAGAAATAGGCGATGGGCTGTGCTTGGTTAGCTAGCCCAGTGTGTTGTGATTGGCTAAACCGCCTCTAGTGCGCGTCTAAGCGTCCCGCCCCTCACCTCGGCGGCATGTGCTCCGGTTGTATTGTAAACAACGGCGTCATTAGTATCACTTATCAGTTTGAGCCTGATTGAGAAGCAGAGAATATTATTGAAGAGGACCGTGCAGAACCTGTGCAAGCATGGCTTTTAATGGTAGACCTATGTTTTTTGTTTGTTGTTGTCTCATACTTTTAGATACGCTGTTATTTGTAAATGCTATTGCTTATGTTAGCTTTTAATATACAGTTTTATCCTGATTACAGCTTTAATACAGTATGGCAACTGCACACGTGTTCATGTTTAATGCTTCTCATAGCTATGTGAAAATAAGTGTATAATTGGAACAGTTCATTGTTGGAGCTGAGCTGAATGACAGAGAGAGAGAGAGAGATGCAGAGTGTGTGCAGAGCAGGGGGACGCCAGGAACAGTATTGAGAACCGCTGCTTTAGAACATTGATTTTGAAACTTGTGAATACATTAGAATCGTTAGAAGACAGAATCGCGATTCATATATGAATAGATTTTTACGTGCACCTCTAGTTTTCTCTTCTTCTAGTTTAAAGCAGCGCAGCATGGCCTCACCCCCTTTGCTGCCTTTTCCCGAGGGCGGGGTTTATCTGGGTTTGTTACATTACGAACCTGGGAGGTAACTCATTGTAGTCCCTACGAGCCATTTTTGTAGGCATTAAACTGCCAGAATTTTAAAAGATGATATCTCCGTTTGCATTGAACTTTCAGCTTCGTAACTTTGCAGATATTGTTTATGCTCAAACAGCAAGATTAGACACTAACTAACGTTAAAAAAGTGAAATCGCAATGAACCACCCCTTTAAAGGGTCATAAAACCCCCCGTTTGGGCTTGGTGCGCAGTGGAGCGGAGGGGGAAGAAGAGAGAGAGACAATACACACAGCTTCGCGTTCAGACAGATTCATTTAGCTCCCATCGAGTTAAAAGCACAAATAAATGCACAGCCATTTGCACTCTGCATCGAAAACATATATATGAACGCGCTGTTGCACCTCTGAGAACTTTTAAGGCTTATTCTGTGGCGTTTATATAAATGTTGTATGCTTCATGTATTTCAAAATGTAGCCTACTAAATTGCAACTTCATTTCAAATGTGTAATTACAAATGCATTTAAATACATGACATACAAGTTTCAATAGAAATGCTTGTCAATACATTCAGCAGTACACTTATCCTTTAATTATATTTCAAAGACAGTAGAAGTAATTGTGTAATTGCATATACAGATTTTCGAGTCATATTAATTGGATCAAAATCCCTCTAATCTTCAGCTATCTGGATTTAATATAAAAACCATATCACATTTTAATTTAATCATAATTAACATGCAATTAAGTGTCTGAAAATATTGCATTCACTAAAGTATATATTTTTAAAAAATACCTTAACAAGTACTCTTAAAAGTATGCTAAAAGTAAAAATATGCTATTTTATTTTATACTCACATAATTCTATATGTCTTTTCAGAAATAAAAATGGCATTGCTGTAAAAAAAATTGACTGCAACATTTCTATTTTATTTTATATATATAATACTTTGTGTCCTTAGTCATATTGAACTTGGCTTAACTTTGTGCCTTTATACAGAACAGTTCAGTGTTGAAATTAAATTCTAAGTTTTCAAATGAGACAGGGTGTACTAATTCACATTCTGCACTCATTTGTTTCAAGATTCAATTTTGCAACCATTATTGTTTCCAGCTTTAGGTTCTAAGACCAGGTTAGGCCTGAATAAGCACATATCAGATACAGCATGCGCACTCACCGTATCCCCTGAAATCACACAATTGTATTTATTCAGTTTATTAACATACAGTAAATAGACGACAGAAAGTAGAAATCGATGACTCTGTGTGTCCCATTATTTTACTCTAGGTGCACTGCCTTCGTGTTCCTGCTGATGGTTATGCTAGTCACCCTCAGACTGAGCACTGACCCTGACTTTTATAGCAGCTCTCACACTCACTGCAGTGACCTTTTAAAATCCATTCTGATGGTTTGGACTGTGAAATAATTACATATTAACATAACCCAGCAAGGGCCAAGAAAAATAGCCTGTGTTCCTTCAGGGGAAAGAGAAGAGAGAAAGACAAAGAGACAGAGAAGATGAACATGAACTAACAAGTGTAGTGTAAAACTAACAACAGAGGCATTCAAGTGAGACATGTCCAGAGGGCACGGCTGTGGGTCATTCAGGGACCATTTGATTGATATAACTGACAAAAATGGCTGGAACTTTTTCCAAATTGCAAGATGCAGTTTGGCTGGCTTTGCAACCATCTTTTAGGATTCCCACTAATCTCAATGGCAGTTGCTTGGCAGGCACATGACTATCCAGAAGTATGTGATTTGAAATAATTTTGAGTAAATAGATTTATGTATATAGTTTTTATTTATTCATTGTAAAAATTGTCACATGACTACCTTTCAATTTATATATTTATTTAATGAAAAGGAGAAGAAGAAATGATTTTTTACTCAGTAGTGCACTGAGATAGTTATAATGCTACAAAAAATTATGATATGCCATTCAAAAGTTTGGGTTCAGTAAGATTTTTTTCTAAAGAAATTAATACATTTACTCAGCAAGGATGCATTACATTGATCAAAAGGGACAGTGAAGACATTTATAATTTTACAAAATATTTATATTTCTAACAAATGCTGTCGTTTTAAACAGTTTATCATCAAAGAGTCTTGAAAACGTCTCTAGGTTACGTATGTAACCATGGTTCCCCGAGGGAACGAGACGCTGCGTTGAGTCGCTTTGGGAACGCCCTTGCGTGACCGCGTTCTGAAGCACGTGTCAAATCAGTCCAATGGAGCAGCAAGACGTCACAAGCGGGGTGACGTAAGCACCAGAAAGTGTAAAAGCGCATCCAGCAGAGCGCAACCAGCTTCGATGAAGTAGCGCCTGCAGGGATGCAGGGAGTATGGCAAAGAGACGCAGCGTCTCGTTCCCTCAGGGAACCATGGTTACATATGTAACCTAGAGATGTTCCCCTTCAGGAACTCGAGCTGTGTCGAGGTGCTTTGGGAACGAGAATACCCACTGCGCCATACTACCAAGTCCCTGCCTGTGTGTGTATCTTGCGAGCACATCACAAAGAGAGAACTTGGGAACCTGGGGTAGATGCCAGGTCTAGGTTGTAAAAACAGACAAAAGTGTGCAGAGAGGACCAGCCCGCCGCAGCACAAATGTCCTGCAAGGCCACACCCAAGTTGAAAGCCTTGGAGGCTGCTATACTCCTGGTCGAGTGCACTCTGACCCCCATAGGTGACGGGAGGCCAGAGGACTCGTAGGCTAGTGAGATGGCCTCGACCACCCACCTACTCATAGTCTGCTTGGTCGCCGGAAATCCCTTCTTTGGCGGACCAAAACAAACAAAAAGCTGATCTGCCTTACGCGACGGGGCAATAGTGAGGAAATAGCGAGGAGAAAGATGGTCTTGAGCCTGAGCAACTTGACCGAAACTTCTTCTATGGGTTCAAAGGGGGCATTGCATAAGCCCTCCAGAACCACAGCCAGGTCCCATGAGGGCACCTTGGTGCACTGTACCGGCCTCAGCCTCAGGGTGCCACGGAGGAAACGAGTGACAAGTGGGTGTCTTCCCAATGATTTACCACCCAGAAGGGCGTGGTAAGCAGCTAAGGCCGCCACGTATACCTTCAGAGTGGAGGGAGATAACCCTGTGGAGAATCGCTCCTCCAGAAACTCCAGAACTGTACCAATTGGGCAGTTGACTGGGTCCTGCAGTCGTTGTCCGCACCATGAAGTTTCCACTTCAAGGCGTACTGTTTCCTAGTAGTGGGAGCTCTGGACCGGAGTATAGTCTCCACAACCTCAGTTGAGAGACCAGATGCTGGGAGCTGTGCCCCCCCAGGGACCATGCCCACAGCTTCCATAACTCCGGGCGGGGGTGAAGAATGGCACCCCCCGCCTGAGAGAGGAGGTCACTCCTGATCGGAATCTCCAGCGGAGAGCCGTCGAGGAGGGACACCAAGTCCGAGAACCATACTCGGACCGGCCAGAACAGGGCTACTAGCAACAGACGGACCCCATCCCGCCGTACCCTCTCCAGAACTCCCGGGAGCAGAGCGATCGGGGGAAAAACATACAGACGAAGCCTCGGCCACGTCTGTACCATGGCATCAAGCCCCAGTGGAGCTGGATGCGTGAGGGAGAACCAGAGCGGACAGTGTGTCATTTCCTGCGACACAAATAGATCCACTTCCGCCTGGCCAAATTCCCTCCAAATGAGCTCCACCACCTCGGTGTGGAGCCTCCATCCCCCGGGCCTCAGCCCCTGTCTCGACAGGATATCTGCCCCCTGATTTAGATACCCAGGGATATAAAATGCTCTTAGAGAGAGGAGCTTCCCCTGAGCCCACAGAAGGATCTGGCGCGCCAGCTTGTACAAGGGGCGCGAACACAGACCCCCCTGCCGATTGATGTAGGAGACCACCGATGTGTTGTCTGTGCGGACAAGCACATGATGCCCCCTTAAGTCTGGAAGGAAGTGTGTCAGAGCTC
>NW_015505301.1:2393297-2393750 GCF_001515645.1 Sinocyclocheilus grahami
ACCCTGGGCAGAGCGGCCACTCATGACCGCTCCCCAGCCCGTGAGAGAGGCATCCGTCGTTAGCGTTACGCGACGACAAGGAGTCCATAACGTCGGGCCTTGAACCAGGAACCAACGTTTCTTCAATATGTCTAAGGCACATAAGCATCGCCGCATGACCTTGATCATGCAAAGTGGATTCCCCCTCGGGGAAAATCCTTTGGTTCTGAGCCACCACTGCAAGGGTCTCATGTACAGCAGGCCAAAAGGTATCACGTTGGACGCCGCTGCCATCAGGCCCAACAGCCTCAGAAACTGTTTGACAGTGAGTGACTGGCCTTCTCTTACTTTCGTGACTGTCGTGAGGATTGACTCGATTCGAGCAGGAGACAGACGTGCCTGCATCGAGGTTGAGTCCCACACCACGCCTAAATAAGTGGTTCTCTGTAGTGGAGAAAGAACACTCTTCTTGGC
>NW_015505301.1:2393760-2395338 GCF_001515645.1 Sinocyclocheilus grahami
CCAGCCTGCCCTGCCGCCGTATAAGCTTTCCCAACCAGACTCGATGTAAGCCTATCGGGCCTGGTGGGAAGCTTCGGGGCCTTCAGGGACGATGAGGAGAGATAGCTCGCAAGCGTCTGCTCCACCAATGGCATTGCCCCATATCCCTTATCATTCGGCCCCACGATGTTCTTTTGAATAATTCGAGACTGTGGGGCTGTAATACGGGATGAGTACGGTTTCTCCCACGATCTTGACACCTCAGCATGGAGATCGGGGAAAACGGAAGGCCCCCATCGTGAAGGCTGTGATCTGGATTCAGAACATGCTCATCTAATTATTTTTAGGACGAGCGTCCTGCTCCTAGGCTGGCCAAATGATATTTTATTTTGGCGAATGCACGAAACACACCCCATAATCACGAATCACACCTCATACGCGAGGGACTGTGGTGGCGAGTCCACAGTCTCCTCTGTCTCGACACTCATCACATCCACCTCGGAGGAGGAAGATAGATGAAGGGTCTGGCTCTCTCTCTCTGGGCGGGGGGGAGTAACTCACAGTGATGAGTAACTCGCAGTGATGACAATCAGCTGCTCGAAAGCTGACCATGCATGCTCTGCTCCTAAACAAACGACACACAAATCGTGTATATTTTCAACATTGATAATAATAAGAAATGTTTCTTGAGCAGCAAATCAGCAAATTGGAATCATTTCTGAAGGATCATGTGACACTAAAGACTAGAGTAATGATGCTGAAAATTCAGCTTCACCATCACAGGAATAAATGACATTATGACATTTTTAAAATAGAAAACACTTTTTATTGTAATAATATTTTACAATATTACTATTTTTGCCGTAAATTCAAACAATCAAACAATTGTTTTAAAAACATTTAAAAGCCTTACCGACATCAAACATTTGTATTGCAGTATATAGATGTCCGTCAGACATCTCTCTGCCTGTATGAGCAGATCTCAGACAGAATGCATATATTAAAATGTCTAGCTATGCTAGATGACAATCACCTCACTGAACAGAAGCCCACTGAAAATCTGAATACACATTTCAGCTATTGCAAATACAGCATTTACTTCTCAAACGTTATTTCTGTACAGATTCTCTACGTCTCTCCTTTAGAAAAGCAGCATAATTAGTCTTACACAAGAGCGCTTGATTTCATGCTCAAAAATCACATTCCCCATTTTAAATGAATCCACTTCTATTGAATGTTCTAACATAGAACGTAATCGCACATCCATTTTCTCCATGTTGCATGCAATACCAATTTCATAGGGTTTAATATACTGTACATAAAGGTACAAAATCTTAAATGTGTCTAAGCGACAGTATTCGTTTTAAAAGCATTGATTTTGATTTGAATATAAAAATGGCACAATTGATTTAGACTGAGATTTTTCTTCCATCTGGAATGTTCTTTTGAATAATTCGAGACTGTGGGGCTGTAATACGGGATGAGTACGGTTTCTCCCACGATCTTGACACCTCAGCATGGAGATCGGGGAAAACGGAAGGCCCCCATCGTGAAGGCTGTGATCTGGATTCAGAAAACATTCGTCTAATTATTTTTAGG
>NW_015505301.1:2395544-2400826 GCF_001515645.1 Sinocyclocheilus grahami
GGAGCCGGTTCGGCTTCCGAACTGTGAGAGAGAGCCGCGGATCTAGCGGGTGTGGACCGAGAAATATTACAAAATATTACACAGCAGTTTTCAACATTGATAATAATAAGAAATGTTTCTTGAGCAGCAAATCAGCAAATTGGAATCATTTCTGAAGGATCATGTGACACTAAAGACTAGAGTAATGATGCTGAAAATTCAGCTTCACCATCACAGGAATAAATGACATTTTTAAAACATTAAAATAGAAAACACTTTTTATTGTAATAATATTTTACAATATTACTATTTTTGCCGTAAATTCAAACAATTGTCACTTCTTTTTAAAAACATTTAAAAGCCTTACCGACATCAAACATTTGTATTGCAGTATATAGATGTCCGTCAGACATCTCTCTGCCTGTATGAGCAGATCTCAGACAGAATGCATATATTAAAATGTCTAGCTATGCTAGATGACAATCACCTCACTGAACAGAAGCCCACTGAAAATCTGAATACACATTTCAGCTATTGCAAATACAGCATTTACTTCTCAAACGTTATTTCTGTACAGATTCTCTACGTCTCTCCTTTAGAAAAGCAGCATAATTAGTCTTACACAAGAGCGCTTGATTTCATGCTCAAAAATCACATTCCCCATTTTAAATGAATCCACTTCTATTGAATGTTCTAACATAGAACGTAATCGCACATCCATTTTCTCCATGTTGCATGCAATACCAATTTCATAGGGTTTAATATACTGTACATAAAGGTACAAAATCTTAAATGTGTCTAAGCGACAGTATTCGTTTTAAAAGCATTGATTTTGATTTGAATATAAAAATGGCACAATTGATTTAGACTGAGATTTTTCTTCCATCTGGAATGCTTCTCTTGGTTTGTTTGGCAGCTCTGTAACGGTTCTGTGCTCATCTCTTAGACCTGTATTAGCCTGGCACAGAGCGCTGAGCTAAAATCAATAAGTCCATAAGGCTGCTGTCACTGTCTCTTATTTACATCCCCTTCAAGAGTTCCTCCACCATTACTCTTCTAGCTTTGCTAACTTATGGCGCATTGGTCTTAATAAAGCAAGGAGTTAACAAATGGCAAAAAGGTTTATTGGAGAACAGAAGAAATAGGCATTTGGATGTACACATTGGGGTCTTTTGTAATTGTAATTCTCCCAGCAGTATTAAAAAATGCAATCAATGAATGTGGACTGTTCAGTATAATCACGAACGATAGGTACTTCACATTTGCTCAGTGGAGTGTGTTGACTCTCCTGCTTGTAAAACTAGGTCTTGGATGGATGTCAAGACAGTGAGATATTTCTTGCTTTTTTTGTAACACAGCAGTCGAGGGAGGTTTTTCCACCTACGCTTGTGGAAAGAAATGCTTATTGATAATGGCGAGAGAATTCTACACACCTCAAAATGACTCAAAATGCTGATAAAATCCAGAGCAAATGTTAATTAGCTTCAATTCACTCCAATATACCAGATGGAGATGGAGTTTAATAGTCAGGCCACATGGGGGCCCCAGAGACACAGAGGTCAGGAAACTCAGCAAATCATTTTGCTGTCATACACCGTTGCAGGCTTTTGTGTTTTTCTTTTCTGTAAGCATTTTAATCGTATTTTATTTTATTTATTTTTAATTAATTACAACACTACGTTACCATCTTTCAATGTCCTTCGAAAGTTTAGATATGATACTAATTACATATCTATATGAGTTTATTACACTTATAACGTTTTCTGATCTTCCATCTATCTATTAAAAAGTGTTCACGCTTTATTTTAAGGTCCAATTCTCGCTTTTAACAAGCCATTAACTATGACTTTTGACCTCAATAAACTCCCAATTTGCTGCTTATTTAGTTAGTAAGGTAGTTGTTTAGTTAAGCAACTAGTTAATAGTGAGAATTGGTCCCTATATTAAAGTGTTACCTAAAAAGACATTTTGTATGGCTTAGAGTACAGTTTAGAGCACAAAGGGGTTGACTGTATTTTCAGCCTTTTTAGTACATGTATATGTCAATTTATTAGACTTCCAGTCATGTACATTCTTCCATCTGTCTGAATGAATTAATCTTTTTTTTTTGTAGCCGTTTAAAATATTTTCTTATGATCGTCTTTATTACTTTATTGAAGGACAGTCATCATAGTTGTTTTGGCCAAGGGGTTTACTATTTTCAACTTAAAATTTTGATACAGCTTCAAGGCAGTTAATTGTTCTCTTCCTCCTCCATATTATCTGGAATTTCAGTCCCTGTATATATTTAGTGGTCTGATGTGCAATCTCCAGCTCATTACTTAGGAATGTCTGGTATAATTGTATGCCTGCTGGTTAAACTTTAAACTTTAAACTTTATGAGCCTTTTGACTACCTGAAAGTTATCACAGAGGATCTCAGACATTTATTCACTTAAGCTACTTAGCAGAACTGTGTGATGGTAGGAGTGAGACATGTCTGAACTTTATTCCTGATGGCAATGGAAATGTACAGTAAAAGTCCAGAATCACTTCAGTCTTCATAAATGTTGAAGAGTCATTTTTTACCTCAGGTGAGCTCGTCTCCTGTCGCAAAAACTGAGATGGTGTTAATGAAAGAGCTGCGAGTCAGGAATAGTCATTATGGACATCTGGAGAAAGAACAACGTAGTATGTGTCTCTGAGGGGGTGAGGTGATGAGTTGAGGAGGTGTGAAGTGTAAAAAGGTTAAATGGTCTATTTTAGGGTCACAAGTTGTAAATGTAAGCATATAAGTTGACTGGAATTACTGTTACTAAATAGTAAAACAACAATAGACTTAGTCAGGTTAAACGATAGAAATAGACAGAAATAATGATGTTTGCCTTAGTGAACACTGGGTAATTATATTTAAATATCCATACAATTGTTATAAGTGAAATTATTATTGGTACAGTAATGTGTGCTATTACCCAGCCGACCCCTTTCAAAGACACAGTGAGACTCCCATGATAGTTTGTGATTACATCAACAGGAAAAACTTGAGTAGCTGGGCACGTCCTGTGGTGAAATCAGTTCTGGCTCATGAAAATCTCAATTTGCTTGAAGAAACTGGCCCCTGGGGGCATGAAAACACACACACACCAACCCTTTTCATGTCGCGACAGTAATGATTCACTCTGCTGATAGTCAGGTATGAGACACTCAAGATATAATGATGTATCTATTTGCTTCTGGGAACCTCTTGAGATGTTTTACCTGATGCACACTCTTTGTTTGCTCTGGATTGTTTAGTAACTAAGGACAAGGAAATTGAATGGGAGTCACCGCTCTCTAAGAATAAATTTTTTTTAGACTTACATCCACTTACCAAAACTACTTAACTGTATGCAAAACCTTTCGTTCAGTTCAGTGGAACAATTTACTTACAAATTAATTTAATGAATGATTTACACAAAATTAATTTGTGTTTTTAATCAGAATCAGAATCAGAATCAGAAGAGCTTTATTACCAAGTATGTTTACACACACAAGGAATTTGACTTGACGACAGGAGCTTCCAGTGTAGAAGAAAGTACAAACATAGTCCAGACATACATGATAGTGTAGACATACATAGGAATAACACAGTAGGGATGTAATATAAAACTAATATAATAAAAAAATAGAAAAATTGAATAATGTACTATATACAGAAATAGAAGTATAGGAAAAAATGTAATTGTTTAGATAAATGTACAGATATGGGTGCTCTGGAGGCCTCCAGGAGCAGGGTTGAGCAGGGAACTCATGAGGCCATGGCGGATCTGGCAGCCCAGGAGGCCACGGTGGAGCAGGTAGTTCAGGAGGCCATGGCCAAGCAGCCTCCGAGGCCGCGGCCCCCGCCCTGGCCTCTACGGCTGGAGCCCTACTTCATAAAATAAAGCATATAATGTAATTAAAATAGATGTAATAAATTATGGTACTTTATTTTAAGGTGTCCTTGTTACACAGGTTACATGGACTTACTATTATAATAACAATTAATTATGCATAATTACATACAAATATCCCTAAGCCAAACCCTAACCATATAGTAAGTACATTTAGTTAATTAATATTAATCAGTACTTAAATGTATAGCTACATTGTAATAAGGACACCTTAAAATAAAATGTAACCTAAATAATAATATATAATTTATGCACAGTTGCATTTTGCTTGTTTCATGAAAAAGACTCATTGTTAAGAACTTATTAGCAGAAATTATTCTAATTTAAAGTACCAGGGTAAGATGAATGAGAAATCTCATAGCAGTCTCATAGGTCGTATATTATTTAGAGGGTTAAATATAGCTTACATTGAGCTATAACAGTGAATGGAGTTCTTACAGGGTGGAGCCACGAGGCTGCTAAATATATAGCGTATTATTAGAGGGCTTTTAAATTACCCCAAAACACACGCAATACATATGCACACTCACTGACTGAGGAACACATGCATACCACACATATGTATGCTCACAACATCTGCATTTTGCAGGTTTGAATCTGTAAAATGGGCCCATCTGTTTTGTGTATAGTATGGTCAAAGGTCATTAGGTTTTAGCAGAGAAGAAATGTAGGTCAAAAGTCTGCCATGATATGCTAGTATGGTTTTCCCTGCATTGATATGCATATATACATGGGAAAACTGCAAGGAATGTCCATTTTGGTGAAATTAGAATTTGGTGAAATTAGAATTTTGAACTAAGTAATTTTTCATATACATGTTTGTTGCTTCTGAAATAGGTCAGTTCTCACTCCACCAACACACCCGCTACATAGATCGAATATGATCACTTCCTCATGTTGAAATGATTGATGTATGGTTTGTCCAGATGGCCAAATAGTTTGAAGCCATGTCAGCGGGGGTTTAATCCAGTGGTGAAATATTCTACATTTAAATCTCTTGTCTAGATTTGTATGTATGTTCTTTATGGATTGTGTGGCAGCCAAATCTGCTCCTTTGGGACTTTTTTTTCCCTCCAAACTCCCTGGGTATGAAATCCAAAGGTAAATATCCCGCCGCTGAATGGTTTGATCCGGGCTTTTCTGTGAAATGGAATGACGGAAGCAGTGGAGAGAGACACAGGCTTTTGGGTTAGTAGGTTATCCATTCAAAAGCTTTCTGACTCATACTCAGGATATATAGTGTGTGTTTTTATAGTAAATTGTCACATTTATTGTTTATGATAAATTGAGATGCATCAGATTTTTATTTACTCTAGGTAACACCCTGGGTAAAAACTACTCTGACTGTTATTCTGTAAGACAGTGGTTCCCAACCCTGGTCCTGGAGGCACCC
>NW_015505301.1:2400956-2403923 GCF_001515645.1 Sinocyclocheilus grahami
GGGTGCCTCCAGGACCAGGGTTGGGAACCACTGCTGTAAGACAATGTTATATGCCTATCCCTAAAAAACTATTTTTTAGAAAGAAAATCCGAGCCGTGAAGAGACATGGATAATACTTTTTTTTTACAAGCTCAGCATTTGACATGAGATTTGATTAGATGAGACTAAATAATGAGAATCAAAACACTCGCAGGGACTTTAAATTCATTAAAACCTAAAAATAATCATTTAAAAAAAGTAAAGTTTTAGGATTCATTTTTTAAACATAAAATCATGATTGAAATTCCTTATATATTTTACTGCAAACAGGATTTTTCTTCCACTTCCAACTCTTTTGAGCCCAAAGTAAAGCTTCCAACATGCCTTGCTTTGATACACACACAAACACACACCAACTGCAGAGCTCAAGTACCAGCTATGCTAGTATAATCCCGCTTTCCTTTCTGCCGCTTTGTAATTCTCCAGAAATATCCAAGCATGTGTGTGTGTGTATATGTGTGTCATTTTCTACTGCACGCACCGCAGCGATGGTCTTCTAGCCTGGTAAACTGGAGACTGAAAGAGCAGTGGATAGAGAGAGAGAGAGTCACATGTGGATCAGTATACACAGCTGTGACAGCAACAGAAGATCTTTTCTCCTCCCTTTTCATTCTTTTCCTTTTTTACTCCCAAGCATTGAGACTTTTTCTGCCTTTCCAAGCTGAGAGCATCTAGACGAGATGAAAAAGAAGGTGGGGAGAGCGAGAGAAGGAGAGTTGGAGTTTAGGAGGGCAGAACGAGAGAGAGATTGAGACTGTGTGTTGGAATGCGCTGATACATGGGAACAGCCTGCTTATCTCCGTTTGTCCCCCTGTCAGTCATCCCGAGGCGCACACGCATACACTTCGGAACGCTGGAGGCTCCGTTTGGAAAGGTGGTGATTAACCCCTACCCCCTCGTTCCTCCTCCGTCTCTCCCACCGTCTGGTTCTTCTACCTGCACTCGTCTGGACTCGTTCGGTGAGTAAAGACACAGAGGGACAGGAAGGAAGAGAGATGAGATAGAAGGAGGGAGAGTAAGACCGAGACGGTGCAATTCATTCTTTGCGGAATACGGTGGAAATCCAGGCGGTATTTGGACACCTGTGGAACACAGCTTTGGATATTCTACTAGTGTGATTTGATTGGACAACTCAAATGGAATACCAAGTGAGTGACTGATGAACTGACTTGATTGGATTCCCAGCATTTCTACACTATGTCTAAACCTTCACGACTTGCTCGCCCATCCTCGGTGGGTCCTGGCTCCAAGCTCCCCTCGCCTCGTCGGGATACACCTGCTGGCCGACCCAGAATGCACGGCATGGGGGAGAAAGTGATGCAGACAGGAAGTGAGGGCAATATACCTGGCCAGAGGCCTCCGATCAATGGAACGACACATTTGCAAAGCCAGCAAAACACTTATATAAAGGAAGAGGAGGAGATGGGCCAACCAAGGAGCAGAATCAGTCCACCTAAAGGGTCCTCCGCAACCATAACCCAGCAACAATTCACACAACCCAGTAAGTAATCGATAATCAAAGGTGGATACCCAAAAACTGCACTTTTTATATTTGACCTATGATGTTTGGACACTTTTGATCTTTGTTTCTCAAACATCTCATGTTTTCATTATTTGAATGAATAAATTCTAGGAGGAAAATGTCATTGCTGAGAACTTGCTCTTTCTTTTAGATTTTTCTCTGAAAAAAAATTCTGAGTAGACCCACAACAACTAATCAATTAAATCATTAATAATTTTTTCCCTTTTTTGTACAAAATGTATAGTTTATGAAGAATAACTTCAAATAAAATACCAAAATTAAAAGCTGACTTTTAAAATCTGATTAATTGATTAATCTAAGATATAATCAGCAGATTAGTCGAATATTTAGCCCTACTTAAAAGTTTTGAAAATAGAAACAAATGGCATGACATTTACACAAATCGTGATCTTGGGAAAACTCAGGCTTATGATTGCAGACTTGTTTATGATAGCACTGTTTGAGACTCTGTTGAGATCTAGACAAATCAGAAGCAAAATACTTCTCTATTTGCTCTCCTTTTATTCTTATTGCTGAAGAAATTTTATTTTTCTGTCCCACTCAAGGTTTTAAACCTTCTAGCGGTGTGACACGTTACAAGTGACACATTGTTTGTTTTCTTTGTGATTTTAGCCATACGTTGAAAAGTCTTAATATTCTGACAAATATTGGGTGGATATTTAGTTTTAAATGTAAACATTGATATTTGTCATTATGATTATATTTGGTGAGATGTTGAAGTATCCATGTGGAGTATGGGTGTGAGTAAAAATGGAACATACTGTTTTGTTTGCATAGGTTTTATGTGCATTTAGGGTATTAAGAAGATTAGCTTGTTTGGTTTGGAGTATCTGAATGTAAGTGAACTGCATATGGTATTACATTATAAATGTTCGGTGTAGGCTTTATATTTATTCCTATATGACAATGGGTTTTGTGGGATTAGATTGGCAGCTGAGTTGATTTTTGCTGCATTCCTCACACAAAAATACACACAGACATGGGCTCACCATCACATTGCCTCCCCATTCCTGCACAGCAGGGTGCAGATTAATGCCAGTTTGTGTGTGTGTTTAGGCACCTCTTTATCACATTCCACACCAGTGGTTTTTAATCCTGCTGGTTTTGGTTGAAGAGCACCATGTCAACTCAAAGTTGCTCTAAAGTGGTGATGAAGACCCAAATCCTGTCACCTCAGCGGTCTTCTGATGCTTGTCAGTCACATCCCTCAATGTTAAATGATTAAATGTCTGCTCAGTGAAATTGCAGGAATGGGGGGATTTAGACTGTGATGATATTAAGGACAGGACGTTCTTGAGGTTAACATCCCACATTTAGTTATTCATTCTGACAAGCACACGCATGCACGCATAGAAATGAGTGTGTCACTCTTATTTGTCATTCAT
>NW_015505301.1:2404861-2405825 GCF_001515645.1 Sinocyclocheilus grahami
GTTTATGATAGCACTGTTTGAGACTCTGTTGAGATCTAGACAAATAAGAAGCAAAATACTTCTCTATTTGCTCTCCTTTTATTCTTATTACTGAAGAAATTTTATTTTTTCTGTCCCACTCAAGGTTTTAAACCTTCTAGCGGTGTGACACGTTACAAGTGACACATTGTTTGTTTTCTTTGTGATTTTAGCCATACGTTGAAAAGTCTTAATATTCTGACGAATATTGGGTGGATATTTAGTTTTAAATGTAAACATTGATATTTGTCATTATGATTATATTTGGTGAGATGTTGAAGTATCCATGTGGAGTATGGGTGTGAGTAAAAATGGAACATACTGTTTTGTTTGCATAGGTTTTATGTGCATTTAGGGTATTAAGAAGATTAGCTTGTTTGGTTTGGAGTATCTGAATGTAAGTGAACTGCATATGGTATTACATTATAAATGTTCGGTGTAGGCTTTATATTTATTCCTATATGACAATGGGTTTTGTGGGATTAGATTGGCAGCTGAGTTGATTTTTGCTGCATTCCTCACACAAAAATACACACAGACATGGGCTCACCATCACATTGCCTCCCCATTCCTGCACAGCGGGGTGCAGATTAATGCCAGTTTGTGTGTGTGTTTAGGCACCTCTTTATCACATTCCGCACCAGTGGTTTTTAATCCTGCTGGTTTTGGTTGAAGAGCACCATGGCAACTCAAAGTTGCTCTAAAGTGGTGATGAAGACCCAAATCCTGTCACCTCAGCGGTCTTCTGATGCTTTTCAGTCACATCCCTCAATGTTAAATGATTAAATGTCTGCTCAGTGAAATTGCAGGAATGGGGGGATTTAGACTGTGATGATATTAAGGACAGGACGTTCTTGAGGTTAACATCCCACATTTAGTTATTCATTCTGACAAGCACACACATGCACGCATAGAAATGAGTGTGTCACTCTTATTTGTCATTCAT
>NW_015505301.1:2406543-2494824 GCF_001515645.1 Sinocyclocheilus grahami
GGGTGCCTCCAGGACCAGGGTTGGGAACCACTGCTGTAAGACAATATTATATGCCTATCCCTAAAAAACTATTTTTTAGAAAGAAAATCCGAGCCGTGAAGAGACATGGATAATACTTTTTTTTTTTACAAGCATTTGACATGAGATTTGATTAGATGAGACTAAATAATGAGAATCAAAACACTCGCAGGGACTTTAAATTCATTAAAACCTAAAAATAATCATTTAAAAAAAGTAAAGTTTTAGGATTCATTTTTTAAAACAAAATCATGATTGAAATCCCTTATTTTACTGTCATAATGCAATGCAAGTTATTCTGTCACTCTCTTTTTTTATATTTAGTTGTGAAAACTTTCTTCAAGTGTGTTCGTGCTTGTTTTGACAACAGCAAACAGGATTTTTCTTCCACTTCCAACTCTTTTGAGCCCAAAGTAAAGCTTCCAACATGCCTTGCTTTGATACACACACAAACACACACCAACTGCAGAGCTCAAGTACCAGCTATGCTAGTATAATCCCGCTTTCCTTTCTGCCGCTTTGTAATTCTCCAGAAATATCCAAGCATGTGTGTGTGTGTATATGTGTGTCATTTTCTACTGCACGCACCGCAGCGATGGTCTTCTAGCCTGGTAAACTGGAGACTGAAAGAGCAGTGGATAGAGAGAGAGAGAGTCACATGTGGATCAGTATACACAGCTGTGACAGCAACAGAAGATCTTTTCTCCTCCCTTTTCATTCTTTTCCTTTTTTACTCCCAAGCATTGAGACTTTTTCTGCCTTTCCAAGCTGAGAGCATCTAGACGAGATGAAAAAGAAGGTGGGGAGAGCGAGAGAAGGAGAGTTGGAGTTTAGGAGGGCAGAACGAGAGAGAGATTGAGACTGTGTTGGAATGCGCTGATACATGGGAACAGCCTGCTTATCTCCGTTTGTCCCCCTGTCAGTCATCCCGAGGCGCACACGCATACACTTCGGAACGCTGGAGGCTCCGTTTGGAAAGGTGGTGATTATGGATCGCGGCGGGAAATGGCTCTCCGTCATCGGAGGGCTCAGGCTTATGCTCCGTACCGCGGGGAGATGGTGGGCTGGGCTCAGGCTCCTGAGTGGGGCTGGTGTTGTTGTCAGCGATGCCCATGGTTAGCTGGGACTTGCAGGACGCCAGCACCCACTCGACGAGGGTGGTGAAGCTCTCTCGAGGACCTTCCCCGGGCAACTGCGCTCGTGTGGTGGCGTTAAGTCCAACCTGATAGAACGTGCAGAGGCAGTTGTCCAGTTGTGCATGAGGTGAGCCAGGGACAGAAAGTTGTTTGTGTGGTCCTCAAGAGAGCGTTCCCCCTGCTCCAGCAGGAGGATTTCGAAGGCCGGGTAATCCATAACAAAAAATAAAGACTGACAAAAACCGGGAAAACAAACGAGGGGAAAGACGACGCTATACTTGCTTTGGGTCGGTTATTCTGTCACGGTCACGGTGTATGGAGGCAGGCAGGATGACGAGGAAGACAAGGATTCAAATAAGGATATTTAATGTAGAAACAACAAGGCAGATTCGGGTAGATGAGACACACACACACTCGGGGTAACATTCACAATAACCGACCATACTAGAATACAAGAGACAGGAACTTATAGGGCAGATAACGAGGGGCAGACAGGTGAGCACACTGAGGATAATTAAACAATGATTGAACGGGCTAAACCAACAAAAGGGGAAGAAACCACAATAAACAGTCCACAGGGGCGTTACACACAGGCATATGTTTGAAACATTTTCAAGGTGAATCATTAACACTTGACACAGAAACTTTTCACAGTTTTTCACATGGCTGTTTTTCATGGATGGATGGATGGACGATGAATACAGCTCTCCAAAAGGCTACAAAAAGGACAAAAAATTATGATTCATGCACTCTTTTCTCTATAGCCACATGATTAATGCTCTATGATTTTAATAAGCTTTAAAAAAAATAAACAGTCTTCTGAAGCCATGCAATAGTTTGTGAAAAGATTAGACATTTAAGTTGTTAAATATTGTTTGGGTTCATTTTCCATGTCATACATTTAGTATAAGCCTCAGGTGGCCATGTTGAATTCAAAGTTGAACCAGTGTTATTTATGGTATTGTTAATATTTAGCTATTATTAATAACTAGCTTTAATTGATATATTTTAGTTTGAATTTAGTTTAGGCATTAGTAATTTTTATTTTATGCTTTTGTCATTTTTATTTAGCTTATTTTATTTCATTTTAGTTCAGTTAGTTTCCAAGGCAACATTTCTAACACTTGAGTTAAACAGTTTTTTGATGATTATTGTCACGAATCCGGTCCGTGGTCTTCCGGCCGATTACCAGTAGAGGTCACTCTACCATTACATTGACTCTCGCATCTTCCCTCCGTTATAGAATACTCGGCCTCACAAGGATCCAGCAGCTTTTCAGAGGAACATTGGCCAGGCAAGGATTTTGTTAACGGGAGGAAGGAGCCCAACGGAGATTCCTCGCGATCACTAGAGAACTATGTTCACAAATTTTTAGCCATAGCACACTATTCTGATCTACCAGACTGTCTTTTGATAGAGTTTTTTTGTGATGGCCTTAATCAACCTCTACTATCTGAGCTTAGACGCGAGGGTCCACGTTCGTCACCGAGTTGTTTTTTGAACTTTGCTTTGTTGACTGTTGACTCTCTATTCACTGTGGGTATCGCGGAGGAACACGACCCCGCACTCACTCGTGAAATGGCCCCCGCACTAGATTGCGCTCACAAAATGGCGGACACAACAGCGCCCCGTTATGTGAAAGTTGATCGTCATGAACCAAGTCAAATCACAGTTGATCATTGTGAGTCAAGTCAAGTCACAGCTGATCTTCCTGAGTCCAGTCAAGTCACAGTTGATCGTCATGAACCAAGTCAAGTGACAGATGATCTTCCTGAGTCCAGTCAAGTCACAGTTGATCGTCATGAGGCAAGTCAAGTCACAGCTTATCTTCATGAACCAAGTCAAGTCACAGTTGTTGTTCATGGGCCAAGTCAAGTCACAGCTGATCTTCCTGAGTCAGTCAAGTCACAGTTGTTATTCATGAGTCCAGTCAAGTCACAGCTGATCATCCAGTCATGTCACGTCACGTCACAGCTGATCATCCTGAGTTACGTCACGTCACAGCTGATCATCCTGAGTCTCTCAGGACACAGCTGATCGTCAGGAGTGACCTGTTCCCGAGTTATGCCCACGGAGGGCTCCTGTTCCCGAGTTAAGGCCAGGGAGGGCTCATGCTCCCGAGTTAAGCCCAGGGAGGGCTCCTGTTCCCGAGTTAAGGCCAGGGAGTCTCACCCAATTGGATACTGTTCGCCCCTACCTGGACCTTTGCCTTGTACCTGGATTATCCCTCTTGCCTTGCCATCCATATACCTGTTTGCCATTGTCTGACCTATGCCTGTTTTTGACCACGTCTCTTGCGAATAAAGCCTTGCAGATGGATCCGCACACTTCCTGGGTTCCCTCCGTTACAATTATGGACTCTGGACTACATGTATGCCAAACCTTATACGGGTGATATTAATGCTAATATAAAATGTTAACGTAAAACACTTACTTTTATGACACGTGGTTGATAAATATAATGAAAAATGGCTCTATAAAGCCACCAATAGACTAATTAATGCAATATTTGTCCTTTTAGTACCAGTGCACTTTTTTGGCCTTTGTTGAAGCATAACAGTCATTCAACCATTCACTTTTGTTATAACCAAAATAATAACTTGGACATTATTCTAGTAGCTAACCTGTATTTACATCTAGAGTGAATGAGAGAAAGTTAAAAATAACAGAAACATATTTTTGGACGAAACTGTCTCTCAGTTTACACCAATGAGCTCTTCAAAAAAAATTAGTTTTCTCTTTCTTTAAATTCTTACTTTAAATGGACCATTTAAGAGTTAATGTTTTCTAGACTTAGGTTCAAGGGCAGGTCACTACATGTTGAATGAATGGTTCTACAATGAATGAATGGATGGATGAATTGTGATACAATTCCCAACTTGAGAGATGACGAGAGTGCATTTTCCTGTAATTAAAGTTTATTTTATTAAATAAATGCTATTCATATATTAGTATTTAAACATAGAAATCTGGTTGCCTATGAAGAGTTAAGTGTCCTAAAGGGCAGAAGTACACCCACCTGTTTGTAATGACACTATATGTAAGTTACACTGTAACATAAATACAACACTTTAAAGAACCTCACAGATCTAAGCGCAAGAATATAAGCACCCGTGATGTGATACTAATGTTTTCTACCAAAACGTGCCCTCAAAGAAACATCTGGAAAACAAATGCATTCACTTTTTTGTCTTTTCCCGTTTTATGTCTGGCAGATAGAGTGATAAGGGAGAGTTTTGTTTATCAGCAGGTGGCTTTCTTAAAGGGGTTTTCTGTTTATCTGCAGGTAAAATAGTTCAGTCTTTTGTTTAATCTACAGTTAGCACTCTTTGAAAGTTTATCACAAGCAGGTGCAGCAGGACAATGAACTGTATCACAGTCAGTAAATTTCATGGCTGGGTGGTCTTGCTTACTCATGGTTCAGCCAGACAGAGGTTATGGGAAAGAAAGAGGACAGAGAGGGAGGGAGATACAGTCTCCTCATCTCAACTAAGTTTAACTTGTCTGTACTCAAGCTTCTGCTGTTTGGATTTTCCATGCTTAGACTATGAGTGATCACCCGGATTGATGTGATTAACATATCAGTCTGCAATCTGCTGATATGAGAAACATTTCACTGGGGGTTTATGGGAAAGCTAGTGTAGTACACCAAAATAATGCAGTTTGACATTTAATTTGGCTTTTTTTATATTGCAGGACTCAGATCAAGAGAACGTGTTCACTAAGATGTTTAGTCATTTTCTGTCATCCTTTTATGGCTCATATTGTTTCAAAACAGCATGACTTTATTCTTTGGAACACAAAATGAGACAGAATGCTCACTGCTTTTTTTTTAATCGAATGATAAATCTAACTAATTTATTAACTTAAAATTCTAAATGAGGTATTTTGTGCTTGGAAGCCACTCCATTAATCTTGAACCAGCAGACCATTATTCCTTCAGACAGATGGAGTGCTCTGTTTGTGAAAAACTGAATTCATGTGGGCAGAAGTTGATCCACAGGTCACCGACCAGCTCAGCTAATGAAAAGTGCCTGAGTGCTTTAACTTAATGGCAAATGGAATCTGGTAATTGTTCACCGTTTGTTTGGAAGGATCGAAAAGGGGAGGGAGGGAATGAAAGGCAAGGTTTATCATTCTGTGTTGTGAGATATTCTAGTCTCTTAAAGCATTCAGGGAGAGTTAATGTCGGGAGAGGGAGTAATGCTTAGATACTTTTCCTTACTTCAGGAATTGTCCAGAATCCTTTCTGCTGAGCTCATAGGCTGCTTAATCGCCACTGCGGCTGCAAATAAATTGCTTACAGGACAAAGTCGCCAGTAACTAGAACCTAGAGATCTTTGAAAGGGAGAGACTCTTTCTACAATGCCCACCTTAGTCAAACTTTGAATTAGGTCATTCACTTTCTTTATTCTGTGGAACATAAAAGGAGATGTTTAGCAGAATGTCTGCTTATGCTTTGCATGGAAAAAAGCAGCATGAGCATTCTTCAAAACATGTTGCTTTGCGTTCCATAAAAGGAAAAAGTTTACAAGGATGACTATATGATATAAACATTGTAATTTTTTGGTGAACTGGCCCTAATTTGTCAAGCAATCAAGCAAGAAGCTTGTATTCTACAAATTTGAATTATTACGCTTTGCTTTGATCTCAGAACTTGAGAGCAAAACAATCTTGAGGAAAAAAAGGATGAGAGACCCTTTCAGCAATGCCCACCTTAGACAAACTTTGAATTACGTTTCTAACTAGACAAGAACCAACATGTTGAGTGTGTTTGCACAAGTATATTGACATTTGAGTTAGTTTGTGTTGATTCATGGTTTAGATGTCACAAAGTGTCCTGGGTGATGTGAGTCAGAAACAGAGCTAAAGACAGAGGGGGAGGAGAAGACCTCTATTTAACACACCTGGTTTTGTTGTTACTGTTTATATTCCTCTGAGCTGAATTCATGCCCTGAGGCTCATCATGCATGAAGACTGCAGACGTTATGCACTGAGGGTTGTTGTTGCTGCAGAACTTTGCACTTCATGGCTGACATACACGCTAACAGATATGTCGTCACAGTTTTTGTTAAGTGCCTCTTCATGAATCATGAGTATTTCCAAGTGTCCCTAAGGCGTCCATCAGAGATAACTCTCCTAAGCAGAAATCAATAAAAACGTGGGCGACTGTGTTTAAATTCTCATTCATTAGATAGAGACCTCTGGGAGTTTGTCTGAGTGGTTGATAAAGCTTTTGAAGATGTTGATTCCAGCAGGGGAAAAGTGCTCTTGACTGCACTGAAAGTTGTGTTGAAGGGATAGTTCACCCTCAAATATATTCACCCTCGTGTTATTCTTTCTTCTGAGGAACAAAGAGTAATAAAATTTCAGTCTGTTCCTCATATATAATTTTTTATGCTGCTTTTTTTGTCCTTTTTGGACCTTGACAGTTCCAGTCCCCATCCACTTTCATTGTACGAAAAAGTACAGGACATTCATGAAACTGCTTTTGTGTTCCACAGAAGCAAGAAAGTTATACAGGTTTGGAATGACAGTTTGAGTGAGTAAATGACAGAACTACTAACTTCTTCAAAAGCAATTAGTTTGGATAAACATATTGTGTGGTTTAACCTCCTTTCAGTCCAGACACACAGTGTTATTTTAGTATTATTTTAGTATTTTCTTATTATTTATAAAATATTATAGTCTTACCCAGGGCCGGATTTATGCATTAATGTCTGCTTATGCTTTCTTTGCATCAAAAAGTGCAGCATGAACATTCTTTAAAACATCTTGTTTTATGCTCCACGGTAGAAAGAAAGTCATACATGTTTGGAACCACATTAGGGTGAATATAGAATAAAAAATGTAATTTTTTGGTGAACTGGTCCAAAATTGTCAGGCAACCAAGCAAAAGGCTTATTTTTAAAAAATATTTTTTCCCCCCTCAAAAGACAGAAAGCAGACACAGAGGGACATGGACACTATTTGCTCGTCCCAGATTTATTGTAACCAAATTACTCTTTTAAATTCTTTCTTTGCATCAAAAAGTGCAGCATGAACATTCTTTAAAACATCTTGTTTTGTGCTCCACGGTAGAAAGAAAGTCATACATGTTTGGAACCACATTAGGGTGAATATACAGTAGAATAAAAAATGTAATTTGTCAGGCAAAATTGTCAGGCAACCCAGCAAAAGGCTTATTTTTAAAAAATAGCGTTTTTAAGGATTTTTTTCCCCCCTCAAAAGACAGAAAGCAGACACAGAGGGACATGGACACTATTTGCTCGTCCCAGATTTATTGTAACCAAATTACTCTTTTAAATGAGGTATTTTGTGCTTGGAAGCCACTCCATTAATCTTGAACCAGCAGACCATTATTCCTTCAGACAGATGGAGTGCTCTGTTTTGTGTGGTTTAACCTCCTTTCAGTCCAGACACACAGTGTTATTTTAGTATTATTTTAGTATTTTCTTATTATTTATAAAATATTATAGTCTTACCCAGGGCCGGATTTATGCATTGGCATTCTAGGCACGTGCCTATGCTTGCTCGTCCAGGGGGGGCCCAAACACAATGAAGAGATATATAATATTTTTGTTATACTATGGGATATCTACAACAGTAAAAGAACCAAAAAACCCAGAAGACATGAGCAAATAAATATAACAAACAATAGGGTAAAAATGTCAAACTATTTCTATGTCTTCAACCTTTTTTATGTACAGAAATCACGCTTTCTTTCTCCCAGTCTCTTTCACAGACGCAATACAGTACAGACACGCACTCGCGCACACACGTGGAGACGTGGACAGAAACTTGTTGTCAGAGCTGCGGCTGCCCCGCGAATTTATCTATAAAATAGTTTCGCATTTCTAAGTAGCGAGGTTCTTGAAGCAGTTCAACTTAAAGATTCGCTATTAGTAGACGCTGCTGCTGAATACTGCTGAGAGACGCACAGAAGCAAGTATTCACATGCGCTTAATCTCTCTCTCCCTCTCTTTCTTTCGCTCTCTCTCTAATAACTGCATTAGCCTGCATATCAATGGCTCAAGCCTCTGTTATTAGCTCTAAAATTACGTTTTGGAATTTGCAAAGGAAGGTTTGGGATATGGTGCGTAAAAAATTAGCTAGTTCAACACACGAGATTTCAGGACAGAAACATGTCAAATGTCTTGAAACAAATCATCTGAACAATTGATGTGTGATTGTGACTCCAGGACGTTAAAATTATTAGAGAAATAATGCACTCCCGAAGTAGTTGTTGCCACGTCGCCGTGCCTATTAATGTAACGTCTTTCTCAGTTCTCAAACAAATTAAGAACTACATTCGATTTTTATTGACTGAACGCAAGCGCTTATTGCGATAGAAAACACTGTACCGGTTTCCACTGCTTAAGAAATATTTTTGTTTGCTTGGGTGGTAATATTAGGCCTATTATATTAATAAGGAAGGGGGGCCCAAAAATTAGTTTTGCCTATGTCAGGAAAAGAGGTAAATCCGGCCCTGGTCTTACCACAACAAAGATATTAAGAACAGTTGCATTTTGCGGAATGAAACAGATGTTAATTTCCAGACCATGCTAGAGAAGGACTAGACCATCAACAAGAAGTTATTTTATCTTTGTTTTCACTGGATCTGCAGTAGCAGGACTAGTCTAAAATTGTTCCTTCTTTCCATTGTGACTATTCCTGGATGGGAATCCAGTCTTTAGCTCCCAGCTGTGACTCTAGAGCATGGTACTTAAAGTAACACAATGTTGGAATTCCTGTGCAAGTTCATTTGTTGCATCATTATTTACAATGCAAGTTAAATTGACCAAGATTATTTTCATGTTATGGCTGATAAATGCCAGATATTCTATACTATTTTGCCAAAATAAATATAAAGTTTTTGCCTGATGGTTAAAAAAGTTTTTGGAAACGT
This sequence comes from Sinocyclocheilus grahami, assembly GCF_001515645.1. Taxonomy (NCBI): domain Eukaryota; kingdom Metazoa; phylum Chordata; class Actinopteri; order Cypriniformes; family Cyprinidae; genus Sinocyclocheilus; species Sinocyclocheilus grahami. Next base: position 2,415,607 of record NW_015505301.1, read on the forward strand.
AAGCCACACTGAAAATGTATAAATGATTTGCTTGAAAATAATAAATGTCATTTGGTTTGATAATTTGCATCTAATGCAATGACATTCATTAAAGTGTAGCTTAATTTTCCAAATATTTAATGGGCCCTTTCCCTTCTAATGCATTAGAGCCAAGTCACCAAGCAAGTTCTTATGAATAATCAAATAATCTCCTATAAAGTCACTTCTCCTTGAGTTTGCAGCAATTTAATTGGAGATCCGGTGTTCTCTGGCCTAGTTTCCAGAGACCTTATGAGACTATGAGCTCTGACAGGTTTGAGGCCCACACATGCAGTACTGACAGAAAATTTTAACTTTTAATCGTCATCTGGTGCAGTGGATGGACTGTTTCTCAAATTCCTCCACTGCTTGTCGTCTTATTTTTGTTCTGTTGCTGTTTCTTCTGTCTTTGCCTTTTCTTTCGCCTATTTGCTCACTCTGTTTTGTTTGAGGTTGCCATTTTTCTTGTTTGTCTGTCTCTCTAGTTATCTCCTCCTCCTTTTATCTCTTTCTTTCCTTCTATCCCTCGCTTTTTCTTGCCCTCTTCTTTCTGAACAGGTTGTGAGCTGGTTTTCTCAGTGCTGATTAAAAGTAGCGTCTCTGTTTGAAGTCTATTCAGCATGCTGTGTGTGGTTGCTTATTAGGGTCAGCCAAGAGGGTTAGAGACACACACACACACACACACACCCCTAATGAACGCTGTCTCCTAAAGAGACTCCTTGTTTCAAGAAAAGAGTGGTTAAGCAAGGATGAAAAGATGACGGGATTTCCTGAAATGTTGGCACTGAGTGTGGGTTGTGTGCACACACTCGTTCTTTTCCTCTTTCTTCTCTCTTCACTCCATTCTGACGCACCATTTCATGGCTAGACAAGCACCTGGTACAGAGAGACCAGTGAAATAGAAACAAGAGGAAATGGAGCGAGAAAAAGGGAAGGTTTTAAAGGTGAGAGGCAAAGCACGGTATACATGCAGTGAATTTCAACAGCCGTGGAAAAGTTTAAGAATTTTATTTGAGTTTAACAAAACATATCTGTTGAATTAGACTGCAGCTAATCTAACCTGAAATAAAGCAGTTAGTGTTGGAGATGTAGCTGTTATTCACCAGATACATTGAGCCCTGGTGCTCATTTGTGAGATTGAGGTTTGAATCTGGTCTCTGTTGCGTCCCAGTCCCTTTTTTCTTCCTTATAAATTACTCTTTAACTCTTTTCCCACCAGCATAAAAAAAAAAAAGTTTCATCCTAGCTTCATGCATTGATCAACACTTAAATGTGGGTAAGTAAAAAAATTAAAAATTTAAATAGAAAAATTAAAAATGGTAAAATAGTAGTTTGCTTCAATAAACACCCCAAAGTTTGCACAGTCCTGTAAGTTTTTGTCCGGTTTTGATTTAAGCTTGTTTGATGATTGCGTTACTTTACATATGCATCTGCTTACATATGCGATTCACACAAAATATTATCTATTAAACACTGCATTTTAGACTGCTCAGTTTGTCACTTCCAATCTATACTTCTTCTTATACCTTCTCTAAATTATAGCATGTATAGCTTTAGACACTACCATTTAAAAGTAGGGTAGGTGATTTCGGAGAAGCTAGCAGTAGCAAGCTAGTTTTGAAAGCATAAAATCTATAGTGTCATCTCTATCTTTCTTCACTACTTCTCATATTTCTCTTATTTCCCCCCATCTTCATCTTCACTCTTATTTCAGTGTGGGAATCTTAAAATTATGTGCAGAGAGAGAGTTAACAGAGAGAGGGTATTCCATTTAAGTAGCCATGACAAAGCATCTCTTTATCTCTCCTTTCCTCTTACACACTCACACACACACAGAATAATTGAAAAGAAAAAAATAGCATGGCTATTATGTGATGTGTGTAAATGTACATGTATAAATACATAAAGTATGGCTGTATATTAAAGAAATGTAATTCTCCTCGCCCCTTTTTCTTTATCATGTTTTACAATGTTGTGTTCCGACTCACTCATTTGCACACACACAGATATGCACCTCTAATTAACTTTGGCTGTTCTGTTGGGGTCAGAAGGTTAAATAAACTATCTTAGTCATTATTACAGAAATGTGTGCTAATAAGATACAGTATGCAGTAATTTTTCTATTTTTTCCCCCCATGCATAAAATGCATTAAGCAAACAAACAAACAAGCAAAAAAAGTAATCTACATACTGTTCAAAATTTTGGGATCAGTAAGATTTTTATAAAGAAGTTAATAATCTTATTCAGCAAGGACATATTAATCAAAAGTGACCGTAAATACATTGATAATATTGCAAAAGATTTCTGTTTTTAGAAAATGCTGTTCCTTTCTCTTAAGATGATTTCTGAAGGATCTTGTGAAACTGAAGACTGGAGTCATGGCTGCTGAAAATTCAGCTTTGCCATCATTTGAAACTATAATAATAATAATAATAATAAAAAAATTTATAAAACGGAATATTTCCACAATATTGCTATTTTTACAGTTTTTTTAATCAAATAAATGCAGTCTTGATGAGCATAAGAGATTTTTCTAAAACATTAAAAAAATCTTACTGACCCCAAACTTTTGAACAGTAGTGTTTATGATTTAATAGATCAATAATGATTATTTAAATGGAAGAATTATCGCAAAGTATGTAAGCACTATGTGTATTGTGTATGTAAGTAATGTTATTGTACACCTTTAATTAAAAACCAGGCATAAAATTCACTCAATTATGTTTCAAATGTTAATATTAAATTTTAAAGAAATAATAATACAAAATATATATACTTTATTAAATAGTCTTTCTTTTTATATATATATTTTGGGCTTTTTTAAATTTTTTACTTTTATTCAATCGTACAGTTTAGGGTTAGACAGAAAACAATTGCTCTAATAGTTTCTTTCTTAATTATTATAACAGGGATTTAAACCTAGAGCCTTTCATTACAGCACTAACCACTATCATTTAACGCACTATATAGACTACAATACAAGTATTGACTGTAAGTTAAGAAGAATTCATCTGCATGCATATTACGTTCCTAAACAGAGAGACCCACAGGGCTGTCAGATCTCCAACAGAATACAAAGAATTAAACGTATTGGGCCTCATTCATGAAACACGAGCAGAACAAATTTTTGTGTAAATCGTTCGTAAAGTTGTTCTGGCGTAAATTTTCGGATTCATGAAAATGTTCGTATTTTCAAAATGTTAGTTGGTATGAAAGAAATTTACACCTGCTCCCTACCATGTGTAAATGATGCAAACTGATGACACTGAATTTTGATGCACTGCCATCAAAATATTTTACAAGTGTGTTTGCTCTGGGTTTTTTTTTTTGTTTTGTTTTTTTGGTAGCTGGGAGTTGATAAACTGTTATGTTTGGGTAAAACGCAGCACTTGTCACTGTCACTTTTTACCCAGCCGTCCCACTATCATTTAACGCACTATATAGACTACAATACAAGTATTGACTGTAAGTTAAGAAGAATTCATCTGCATACATATTACGTTCCTAAACAGAGACCCACAGGGCTGTCAGATCTCCAACAGAATACAAAGAATTAAACGTATTGGGCCTCATTCATGAAACACGAGCAGAACAAATTTTTGTGTAAATCGTTCGTAAAGTTGTTCTGGCGTAAATTTTCGGATTCATGAAAATGTTCGTATTTTCAAAATGTTAGTTGGTATGAAAGAAATTTACACCTGCTCCCTACCATGTGTAAATGATGCAAACTGATGACACTGAATTTTGATGCACTGCCATCAAAATATTTTACAAGTGTGTTTGCTCTGGGTTTTTTTTTTGTTTTGTTTTTTTGGTAGCTGGGAGTTGATAAACTGTTATGTTTGGGTAAAACGCAGCACTTGTCACTGTCACTTTTTACCCAGCCGTCCAATCAATGGAGGAGGGACGGGACAAATACTAGGCTACACCGACCAATCATACTACTTGTACAACAACTGAACAACAATAGAGAAGTTAACATTGCTGGTTACTGCATTTTTATATTCAGCAATATTCTTCAAAATGAGATACTAGTAATGCGTTACTGCCGTGGATATTCCAAATTATAGCAATCAAAGCTTTGGTGGACACACATTATTGAACATTTATTGTTAGGCATATGGCCTATTAGTCTTTTTTGCATTTATGCAATATACTGGAGCCAAACCTGAGAAAGTAGACCAGAATATTCCACTGCGTTCCTGGACACGCAATTTGCATAGCTGTAATTCATAGACACGGATTATGGTAATTGTGAATGAGCATGCACGAGCGCCCTATTTACGAATCATTGGAATTCATTAACATACGCATGTTTAACTATCAAGTGGGAAGTTTATGAAGCGTTTGTGAATCCGGAGGAGAGTTTTCGGGAAGGTCCGTTTTACTCGCAAATTACTCCGAATTTACTCCTATATTTACGAATGTTTCATGAATGAGGCCCATTGTGTGCAATAGACAGCCCTCTGCCTGTTTTCTCTCAGCTTTTCTTGTGCTTGTTCTTGACTACCACAGCGACACCCTCCAGCTACAAAGCAAATATTTTCCCAAGTTCGCCGGGTCTATAGTGTTTTTAGGTGAGTTTCTCTGTAGTGTGTGGTGTGTTTATTGAATGATGATGTGAAGGAAGGTGTGTGAGAGGTAAAATAGCTGTTGTCATCTGTGTATGTTTACAGGTTTGTTTTTGTCAGCAGATACTGATTCAACCAAGCCCGCTTGCTGTCAGTTTGCAATTCTAAACCCCCTAGCATATTAATTTTTATGACACCCAATGATTTATCTTATATAGTGAGAATAAATGGGATAATCTGTTTTAGCAGGTATGTTCTGTATTACTGGACAGAGAGGACCTGTAGGAAAGTATAAAGTGTGTATATGTTGTGGGTGTGTGTCTTTGTGTTCAGGTGGGTTACATTTTGTCAGGGAAGAACTGATTTGGTTTAAAGAACAGAATTTAGCACAACCCAGTTTGCATATTTATGCTATACACTAAAAGTATGAATTAGTTGCTTGCATATGGAATATAAACTTCCTATTTTATTCTTTACTGTAGCTGACAGCACACTCTTCTCATTGTGTGTGTTGTGTTTGCAGAAGCACACAAGCGTCTCTTGACATCCACATGACTTTGTATCCGGGCCTGTGTGTGTGTGTGTGTGTGTGTGTGTTTGTTTTCATGTGCATGAATGTTTGGGGGCAGGGCTGAGTGATTCAGCGTCTGCTGAGTGTTTTAAGTTTTGCAGATAACCAAGGACAGTTATGTCTTTTCCACTATTTACCATCCGCCTTTCATTCCCGCTTTACTCCTCCCCTCTTTTAGTTTGTCTGCCAGTGACTGAGTTGAACACACACACCCTCATATTCACACATACATACATACATAAACACTCTAGACAATGTGCTCTGTTCCAAAACTTTTTAAGGAGCTCTCAACATGAAGGCTTGGTATCTTAATTATGCTGCATCCTAAGCTCCTTGTTTTAGGCAAAACCCTAAAGCACTGTTACAATCCCACAATACATTGCACCAAGCTCAAATTCATAAACAACCGAAAAACGTTGATAGAAATAGTTCAGTGTCATTAGAAATGTATTACTTTATCCTATATTTGTAACTGATAAGTGTTTTATGCCTAAAGTGTCATGCAATTAGCTTAGCATCACATGTATCTTTCACAATAAAAGCAATCCCTGAAAACATTGAAACAAACTCACATTCATTCAGTAGTGAAAACTATTGATAGAAATCATTACATGTATTAAGAAATGCGTTTTGTAGAGTATTTTTAAGTTTACCAAAAACAAAAAGTTTTCAATAAATTTATTTGTGGAATTTAATTTGTGTATTTGGGTAAATTAACTTGATATGCTGTTCAAAGGTGATAAACCACTCGTAGTAAAGTTCTTTGGCAACAGGGCCATGCAGAGACCTTTGGAGGGGCAGGTGCTCAAAGTATAAAAGGGGCACATGGAACACGGCTTTAAAATAAGGCTGTGCTCCTTGCTGAGACGTGTATCGAAACAGATGCTTCTTGATACAGCAGCAAATGCCGTGATGCAGTTTTGAAAAAGAAGCACAGAACAGAAAAGACCATTTTAAGTTTAAAAGTTATTGTTTCTTTGCACCTTTTAATTACTCTGAAATTAGAAACTGAATTATATTATTATTATTATTATTATTGAGTTTACAGGGTATGGTGGTTTTGCTGTTGTGAACACTACTGTTGTTGTCTTATTTAAAATAGAATTCTATATTAATCCTGTTCTGAATTTATTCATTTTTTGAATAATAATGATAATAAAAACAGGATTGATAAGTATAATTCGTAGGATGAGAAAATCAGTTTTATCAGTGCTATGATAATTATTTTAATGCACTCTAGGTTTTTTAATAAATACTGTAATAATAGGCCTAATAGTTCAAAGTATGAATAGTTTTTAGTCAGATAACATACAAAGACAAGATCTCTCTACGCCCTTTAAACTTTTCCCAATCAAACAGCAAAAACGAAAGAGAACAGGCACCTTTGTTTATACTGCTGTGTAGAACTACTTTAGCTGCATTTTTTATATTTAATAAATATCTAATTTTAGTAAAATGTAAATTCGTCCCCTGCACTTTATCCGGGCAGGTGTGTTAACTTAGAGGTTTCTAGATTTAAATCTGGATTTAAATTCAAAGAGAAAATATCAATAGTCTATGCATGACCTGACGTTTTATTCCTATCCAAAATGAGATGTGAATATAAGGAGTGCATGTTTCATTCATACTCAAAGCCAGAGGGCGCTCTCACCCAGAAAGTTTAAAACAGACTCATAGAAGAAATAACTTATGACTTGCAGGAAATCCCTAATATGGACAAAAGCATAAGGCTATCAGCTGAGCTGAATAAAAAGCAGAAACGTTTTTTTCTGATGACATGGACTAAACACACGACTGCGAATATATATGGTTTGTGTGTGTTTTTCAAGTTATCTCCAAAGTAATAAATAAATAAACTATATGAATAATGCAGTAGCTACATAGAATAGAAACTATAAAATATATTTTCTGCCTTATTCTGTGATTAAAAATGGGGAAAAATGTGTTTGTAGTAGCCTTTATAAACCAATCATAAAATTGTCATTAGAAAAATATTGAACAAAAATATTACAGCCCTTTGCTGCAGCTAACGTTATTTCCACAGGCTACACACAGCAATATAAACAACAGCTGTGCATGCTCTCTTCCTGGCATTCTTGTAAAATAATAATAATTTAATAATATAAGACGTTTGCAGACTGTTATAAAAAGAAGAGAGGATGCCACACAGTGGTAAACATGGCCTTGTCCCAACTTTTTTGAGATGTGTTGATGCCATGAAATTTAAAATCAACTTATTTTTCCCTTAAAATGATACATTTTCTCAGTTTAAACATTTGATATGTCATCTATGTTGTATTCTGAATAAAATAATGAAATTTGAAACTTCCACATCATTGCATTCTGTTTTTATTCACAATTTGTACAGTGTCCCAACTTTTTTGGAATCGGGTTTGTAAACAAGCACACCGCTCCGCTGAGAACTCCACTCACCGGCAGGCACGGATGTTATTGAAGGCATCATGGCAGCAGCGCACTAAATTACTAAAGGTGTCTGAATGTGAGGGCTCGTCATCCCAGATCAGATCGTCAGGTGAAAGGCCATCATGTGGATAATTTTATTTACAGATAAATTATTATTCATTAATTTTACTAATAGTTAGATTGGGCAGACCTTCACAAAAGGGAGTTTAATTACAAAATTGTCTTGGCAAAAGGGCACTTTGGGGATCAAGGGGAAAAGGGGCAGGTGCTCAAGCACCCATTGCACCCCCCTCTGCACGTGCCTGTTTGGCAATGACCCTCCTCTCGATACTACAGCTGAACAAATTTTATATATTGCTACTTTAGAATCTTTTTGATGATGGTGGAGTGCATCCAGACTGCTGACATGTTTACCTGTTTTAACGTTTCCATGTTGTGTGCACAAAATAGATGCTGACACAGTCAAAAATGTGTCATCAAAGAAGTGCTAACTGTTTCTTTCCATGACTATTTTGGCAGAAATTTCTTTTTTTCCCTTCTGTTTTTAGGTTGATTTTAGGTTGCTAGGTAATTTCGGTGCATCACTAGTATTGTGCTGGGATTTCAGCAACATGCTAACTCTGAAATCAATGTCAGTCTCATATGCAGCATATGGACATGCCACCTATGTAAAGCAATCCAAATTGCTCAATTATGATGTTCCACGACAGTTAAGATGCTGTCTTAGAAGACAGCTGTCTATGTAGTCAGTATGCAAAGCTCACTTGGTTCTGGGACAGATCTGTTGTGTGTTTTGGAGATGTTTTGTTGCGCTCACTTAAGACCTCACTGAAGACTGAAACCTGGCTCTGATTCTAACAGCAAACTGAGGGATTTTGAGAGGAAGCTCTAAATTCACAGACGTACACACGGAACATGCGGCCCTCCAGTTTGTGTCGCAGGGGGCTCCGTAGCAGGAAGTCCTCCACATGTTTTGCTTTAGCTTAAGGGATTCTCTCTCTCTCACTTCACTCTTCATCAGTGGCTCTTTCTTTCTCTCTGTCACACATCTCCTTTTCTTTTCTTCTCTAAGTTCTCCATTCCCCTCTTTTTCTTCTTGCAATGAGGTGATCCAGGCTCGAGGGAGTGCCAAGAGAGTTACAAAAACCGCATTCATCGCGGCACACAATCGAAAACACACACACGCTCACACAACACGTCCTGTCTAAACAATGCTCCTTGGCTGAGTCTGGGGGAGTGATTTGAGTTGGTGTAAAGGGACAGCACAGGAAGTGTCAGCGAGAGAGAGAGTTGGAGGGTTTGGAGAACAGGAGCAGCCCTACAGCGAGGAAAAAACTTTCCCTGCCGCAGCAGGCGGAGTGGATCTCAATCTCTCTTGCTCCCTTTTTCACACTTCGGTTGTTGTTTGGATGTATGATCCTGGACAGGGCAAATAGGGTGAGTAACACAAGCTCTCTATTTCTCTTTCCTCATACTTAAAGAGCTGTAAAGGGATATTAGAAACATCGTTCAGTTCCACTTCTCCTCTGTAGCACATTAAAAACCTTTTTTTCCCTATAACTTTTATTGAGACATGTTTAGAGCGTAATTAAAACACAAATGCCAACTCCACTGCCAACCTCTGCATCCTTAGTGCCGTATCCATTACTTTTACAATTCAGCAAGTTTATAGTCTTCATCCCCCTGTGTTTATTCATTCAGTTTGATAGTCTACAATGCATCTCATATTTTATTATTGTATATAAGGGAATGATATTGAGGCATTTGTGCATAGTGTGGGTCTCTGAAATGTTTTGGGAAATATTTGACATGCATCACAGTGGTTGGTCATCATGGTCAAATCTTGTTGTAAAACATTCTTGTACCTAATAAAACTGTTTAGGTGTGAGAATTTTTGCATTCAATTCTTTCTCTTTCAGAAAGGAAAGTTTAATTTTGACCAAACATGGCAATATTGCAGTTTTCGTGTTTACTTGGAAAGTAACTACTCATCTGTCATTGAGCACTCTATCTATCATTGTGCAACATGCACACCCCAGCATGCACACAAATATACTAATGTATTATTTGTGACAAATCATTCCCGTTGAGAATTCCCTCTCATCACCCTATTGGCGTTCGATTGTAACCCATCATTGGCCGCCTTGATTATTTACTCTTTTTTTCCGTAGATTTGTAAACATGTTTAACGACCATCTCATGAGATCCCGTTCCACGCCTGTCAGTTGTGAATTACTTGGATGCCGTTGACTTTATTTATAATCAAGTGAAATCTGAACTCATTGGTTTCAGAGTTATGTCGGCAGCCAGAATTCCTCTGGGTAGTGACAAATTTTCAGAGTTTCTCCCTCCATGTTGTTTAAGTAGATTTGCATCTGGAGGTCTTGGGCCGCATCCCATGTGTGTCTGGAAGGAATATCAAAGCTTTTCTCTCAAGGTTGTTTGTCCAGAGATGCTGGATATAAATTGGAGTATGATTCAGTTGTGCTGATAGTTGGAACCTCAATTTTATGATGAGGAAGCTTCTGGACCTGTGTTTGAGCATGTGTGTGTTTCTCAGGATTCAGAAGCCAGGGAATGAGGCCAGTGTAATAGACTCTTAACAGTTGGGCAGAGGATGTTACTTATTCTTATCCTTGCAGACAGCCTGCTAAACCAAGCGTTCAACCAGTAAATATTCAAGTTCGTATGCTCAATTCACTAGCAGGTCATTTAAGTTTGTATTTCCACCCCAGCTATCTTGTTCTTAAGTGGTATAAATACAAAGTTCTGTCATGAAACTCTAGATGGTGCAGGCTGATAGGTTCTAACTCAATCTGATATAATCACATCATTATTCACATGGTGCAGCTGATTGGTTCCTTTTGAATCCGCTGCCAATGAGCTTGCTGCTCAACATTTAATTACCCGGCAAGTGCTTGCTGTAGCAGTTGCAGTACATTTCAGAAACCATCCACCTTCCCCAGCTCCACCTGTATGGATCTGCTATAGGGTAATTTCATGTATGTTATACACAGGGGTTATTTCATATGTGCAGCAGCAGTATTTCTTACATGCTGCAACAGCATGTCTGTGGATGTATTGGCAGTAGCTAGATCTATTCTGCGAAGACCAAACACATTAACGTTGCCGTGTATGTTACCATGCTAAACTCTCCAAGAGTTGTCATGACAGAACTTATCATTATGATTAAGCTGACAGTATATTCATTCTTAACCCTTAGTGCCAAAATAAGTTACCTACCTTTACATTTTTTTATTCATCTGGGTCTTCAATTTGTTTTATTAGTGGGTCCACTTGGGGAATATTGTGTTGTCCTATCAGAGGCTTTTATTTGAAGTTCCCTGCTCAAAAGACCATTTTAGACACACAGATGTATGTTTGCATGATGCTGTTCTAGCTAGCTGACTTTAAAAGCTGGTCTTTTCAATAGTGTTGTGAGTCTGGAGCCTGAGGCCCAGAAGACTGAATGTGCCATGTGAGTCTTACAAGCCAGACTATCAGCATATCCTGGCCAAGAACTGCAGCACATGTCCAGTTGTCTGATCAACATGTAATAGTGCTTTTAATGTGATGTCTATGGGTCTGATATCAAAGTAGTACCACAATAATAGATTGATGTGCAACTGCTCATTTGAATATGCAAACACTGATGCAGCTGTCTTTGTGCAAGGAAGCAGTCAGTAGCTGTTTAAATCCATGTACTTTTATGTAAATTTTGGGATATTGCATAGAAAATACAAAATAGCAACACCAACATGGGATTAAAAAACTATATGCTCACTTGAAGTGGATGAATGTTTTATATACTAAAACATTAATAAATTCCTAGATGCTCATTAAAAAAAGCAGTGTGACTAAATATTTAGCATTTATTTCCTTGGTTGTGTTGTCTTAAACACATGGGATGGAAACTTTTTTCTGCAGTCCTCCAATTTTTCACATAAATTAAATTAACAACTTGGATGTGAATGAAGCTATTGTAGCAGCCTGGTAAACTTTTATGGCCTGATAAAAACATATGCATCCAGACTAAATAAACTGTCTAGTGGCCAACCAGACAGATTAGAACTGGTAGATTTTGCCAACTCTTGTTTTTCTGTCAGGACCACTATCGTCAAACATGATTGACAATTAGCATACAGTTTGGACTGGCGGTATGGTTCTGTTCTGGGCAAGAACTCCCTGCGCATCCATGCAGCCTAGCATGGATGAGAGCAGGGAGAGCAGCAATAACCCCCCAAAACAAAACCATATGCTGATATCCCCCAACACAAACTGATAGCAAAATCTCAAAGCCTTAAGCAACAAGCATGTTGCCCTTAACCAATGAACAATCAAATATGTTGCCAAAACCCGCATTACCTGTAGCAACAATTCTGTTGCCTTAAACAGATGACCTAATGAATATGTTGCCAATAACTTAAAAGCTTAAGCAACATGTTCTCAATAACACCAGATAGACTTAAGAAAAACATGTTCCAATTCGACTACAGCTTTCAGAACAAGCATGTTCCGAATAACCCCCGGATTGCTCTGGAACAGCATGTTCCCAACAATACAGCTACAACTTAAGAGCAAGCATGTTCCCAATAACGACCAGGTAGCTTAAGAACAAGCATATTCCCAATACGACTAGATGGCTTAAGAACAAGCATGTTCCAAATACGACTACAGCTTTTAGAACAAGCATGTTCCAATAACAACCAGATGACTCTGGGACAAGCGTGTTCCCGACAATACAACTATAACTTCAGAACAAGCATGTTCCCAATAACAACCAAGCTTAAGAACAAGCATGTTTCCAATACAACTAGACAGATTCAGAAGCCAGGGAATGAGGCCAGTGTAATAGACTCTTAACAGTTGGGCAGAGGATGTTACTTATTCTTATCCTTGCAGACAGCCTGCTAAACCAAGCGTTCAACCAGTAAATATTCAAGTTCGTATGCTCAATTCACTAGCAGGTCATTTAAGTTTGTATTTCCACCCCAGCTATCTTGTTCTTAAGTGGTATAAATACAAAGTTCTGTCATGAAACTCTAGATGGTGCAGGCTGATAGGTTCTAACTCAATCTGATATAATCACATCATTATTCACATGGTGCAGCTGATTGGTTCCTTTTGAATCCGCTGCCAATGAGCTTGCTGCTCAACATTTAATTACCCGGCAAGTGCTTGCTGTAGCAGTTGCAGTACATTTCAGAAACCATCCACCTTCCCCAGCTCCACCTGTATGGATCTGCTATAGGGTAATTTCATGTATGTTATACACAGGGGTTATTTCATATGTGCAGCAGCAGTATTTCTTACATGCTGCAACAGCATGTCTGTGGATGTATTGGCAGTAGCTAGATCTATTCTGCGAAGACCAAACACATTAACGTTGCCGTGTATGTTACCATGCTAAACTCTCCAAGAGTTGTCATGACAGAACTTATCATTATGATTAAGCTGACAGTATATTCATTCTTAACCCTTAGTGCCAAAATAAGTTACCTACCTTTACATTTTTTTATTCATCTGGGTCTTCAATTTGTTTTATTAGTGGGTCCACTTGGGGAATATTGTGTTGTCCTATCAGAGGCTTTTATTTGAAGTTCCCTGCTCAAAAGACCATTTTAGACACACAGATGTATGTTTGCATGATGCTGTTCTAGCTAGCTGACTTTAAAAGCTGGTCTTTTCAATAGTGTTGTGAGTCTGGAGCCTGAGGCCCAGAAGACTGAATGTGCCATGTGAGTCTTACAAGCCAGACTATCAGCATATCCTGGCCAAGAACTGCAGCACATGTCCAGTTGTCTGATCAACATGTAATAGTGCTTTTAATGTGATGTCTATGGGTCTGATATCAAAGTAGTACCACAATAATAGATTGATGTGCAACTGCTCATTTGAATATGCAAACACTGATGCAGCTGTCTTTGTGCAAGGAAGCAGTCAGTAGCTGTTTAAATCCATGTACTTTTATGTAAATTTTGGGATATTGCATAGAAAATACAAAATAGCAACACCAACATGGGATTAAAAAACTATATGCTCACTTGAAGTGGATGAATGTTTTATATACTAAAACATTAATAAATTCCCATTAAAAAATTAAAAAAAGCAGTGTGACTAAATATTTAGCATTTATTTCCTTGGTTGTGTTGTCTTAAACACATGGGATTTTTCTGCATTTCTGCAGTCCTCCAATTTTTCACATAAATTAAATTAACAACTTGGATGTGAATGAAGCTATTGTAGCAGCCTGGTAAACTTTTATGGCCTGATAAAAACATATGCATCCAGACTAAATAAACTGTCTAGTGGCCAACCAGACAGATTAGAACTGGTAGATTTTGCCAACTCTTGTTTTTCTGTCAGGACCACTATCGTCAAACATGATTGACAATTAGCATACAGTTTGGACTGGCGGTATGGTTCTGTTCTGGGCAAGAACTCCCTGCGCATCCATGCAGCCTAGCATGGATGAGAGCAGGGAGAGCAGCAATAACCCCCCAAAACAAAACCATATGCTGATATCCCCCAACACAAACTGATAGCAAAATCTCAAAGCCTTAAGCAACAAGCATGTTGCCCTTAACCAATGAACAATCAAATATGTTGCCAAAACCCGCATTACCTGTAGCAACAATTCTGTTGCCTTAAACAGATGACCTAATGAATATGTTGCCAATAACTTAAAAGCTTAAGCAACATGTTCTCAATAACACCAGATAGACTTAAGAAAAACATGTTCCAATTCGACTACAGCTTTCAGAACAAGCATGTTCCGAATAACCCCCGGATTGCTCTGGAACAGCATGTTCCCAACAATACAGCTACAACTTAAGAGCAAGCATGTTCCCAATAACGACCAGGTAGCTTAAGAACAAGCATATTCCCAATACGACTAGATGGCTTAAGAACAAGCATGTTCCAAATACGACTACAGCTTTTAGAACAAGCATGTTCCAATAACAACCAGATGACTCTGGGACAAGCGTGTTCCCGACAATACAACTATAACTTCAGAACAAGCATGTTCCCAATAACAACCAAGCTTAAGAACAAGCATGTTTCCAATACAACTAGACAGAACAAGTGTGTCTGATGCGGGAGCAGAATCAATGCTGAACTGACGGCTGCATCCGAACTGGAAAATGCTGCCTTCGGAGGACACATTTCAAGGTAGGAAGGCATCGAGACACGCCAAATCCAACGTTAGCTTCATTTCCTGCCTCCTGAGATACCTCATCTGGTCGATATTTAAAGGCAGAATAGATGTATCCTTCGCTGCCTTGATACCCACAATCCTGTGTGTTCTATCCCTTGATGGTTGATCAAATAAATCATTGAATGTTTGCTTAGTTATAACTAAAGCTCTTTCTGTTTTGTTGTAGATCATTGAACCGTTTAGCTGCCTCAGAAGCATGTCCGATATCAGTTTCATGAGTTACCTTCATGAACAAACGCTGCCTGCAAAGTCATTGGCTGATAGGCATGTCAGCATTCTAGGTTTTCGGATGCTGATGACTTCAACTGAACAATGACAGTTTACTATTTTCTCTTGGAGCTGCGCCGCAGCAGAAATGATTCCATTTGCACCATGGTCGTTATTTCCTGCTGATTAAATCTGTGCTGTAGTGCTATAAAAATAAAATCGACTTGACTAGGTTAACGGGGACATAACACACACAGTTTCGGCCAATCTCATGTTAATCTTGAGTACCTATAGTGTAGTATTGCATCATTCACATCTCCGAAGAGTCTTCAGTTTATCCGATTTATAAAGAAAGATACAGCTTACGATTTTCTCCGGAAACAGCCGAGCTCCTGGAGGCGTGCCGTGGGCGGAGCTGAAGAGTCGCGAGCACTTGTGGGCCGATTGGCAACGAAACATAAACATTGATGCAGTTTTACAGCAGTTCCTAGTCATGACTGGGATCTTTTATCGCTGGAACTGCTCCATCTTTCAGTATCAAATGATGTGCAAATCCAGTTTTAGAATGTACCTTGTTATAAAACATTCATCACCGAAATGACGGGAATAAACAAACACGCTTGAGAAACTTCGTTGCTGCCTTGGAAAAACAAATTGCATCCACTGTTCACATAACACTGAATAAGGTTATCTTTTCCTCATATCCAAAAAACACACTCTTTAGAGACATTAGGCTTGTTCGACTTCATGTGGTGGCGCAAAGATCGGCTGCCGCCTGACAAAAGCAATGCATCCTGGTTAGAGAATTTGTCCGACTTTGATCTGCGCTGCAGCCGCCTTATGATCACATGTGCCATCAATGTACCGCGAGAGCAAAACGAGACCAGCCGCCTAGGTCAGGCACTAGGCTGCAGTGAGGGGAGGAGTGAAATAAGCGCAGTCAAGACGGACAGTTCTGCCCTCTCGAAGTGAACAGATACCAACGAGATCAAAGACAGATATTGCGTTATTCTCACTCATGTGCTGTGCTGCTGATTAACATGATATAATTTCAGTTCTGTTGCCTTTATATAAAAATAAATATGATGAACAAGACACTCAAAGTGCTTGCTATTTAATTCCATGCGAAAGGCATATTTATCATTCATTTGTACTTTAATACAAACATGTATTTTAGATTTTTATAGAAATATGACAACAATCACATATCTCACACAGAGATCGCACTGTCATAGTGTTTGGGAATATTCATGCATAATTTAAATACTTAAATCACATGAAACCAGATAAAGAAATAAAACATTTTAGAAGACAAAACAGCATTATGGTTGTCTGAACCAATGAGCATTAAGCTGTGTCATCAGTCAGTCGTTTCCATAGACTGTATAAAAACATGGACGTAGTGTCCGTGACGTCACCCGTATGTTTCCGAAGAGCGTTTTTGAAGGCTAAAGTAGGTTTAATCGAAAATGGGCAATGAGGCGGGAGCTGGTTGCTGAAACCATGCCCACCTAGCTCGAAGGTGGTGACAGCAGCGGCAATCCACCTGTCACTCAAGTGGCCGTGCCCTTAATTATGCAGAACTTTATGGCTTAATATAATTTAAGTTATAAAAAAATTCACCCCCCTCACAGTTGTCATGAAGGGCAAAATTAGCTATATAGACCAAGATAGTTTTTTTAACCAGGCTGTAAACATGTTTTTTTCTGCTGTAAAGTTGGGCATTTTAACATGGGGAATCTATGGGATTGACTCCCTTTTGCAGCCAGCCTCTAGCGGCCAGTTGACGAATTACAGTTTAAGTCACTTCCGTGTTGGCTTCATGAGAGAGAGCGGGAGGTTACCGCTTGGTCGTTTCCCATCATGCTTTTGATCAGCCCAGTCGGTGGAGAGCAACTGCACTCGACTGCACAATCCGACACATCTGCCTCGCCGTCGCGAGAGTTTTTTTGCACATGTCAGCATGACATCAGAGCAAGTTGGACGTAACTCGAACACTTTTCTAGCTGGCATTCATCTCGCGGTGATCACCGGTGATCGGTTCTGCGCAAACAAGCCTACTGAGAAAGCCTTGATGACGACACACTTTATTCTCCTTGGTTAGATTCTGTGATGACAAGCACGACATGTGTTGTGTGCTTATTATAACAATTCAATTCCAATGATGCTCACAAATCTGTGTTTTTATAACAGTAAAAGCATTTTTAGTGTAGTCACACTGTTATATTGAGTCACGTTTCAAAAAACACTGATAAAAGCATATATACCCCCACTTTATTGGTATTTAAATAGCAAATGCACATGCATGCTGCAGATAACCTGAGAGCATTAAATGGAACTTAGCTTGTGAAGACGTTTGATAGAGTGAAACATAGCAGCTGTGAAGTGGATGCTTGATCTCTTGATAGCCTTCTTGGAGATGAAGTTCCCATCTGAACTTGTTCTTGAGTCAGTCACATAACTCATGGAGTCCATGACAATAATGTAGAGATGCGTGAAGTAATTCTAACTCAGTCACTTCTGAATCAGGCAGCTTATGATGAATGCGGTGAATTCACGTGTTCAAGTTAACGAACTTGAATGAATCAGAGGTGAGACCATTGGGGAAACGAATTCCACTTCTCTAAATTCCGGATTCCTAGTGATGATGGTGTTTTGCCTGCTGAATGCGCCATTTAATTAGCTATTGAGCAATGCGAAAACTGCTGATAATACTGAGGGACCTTATATATATATAAATGCTTAGATAGGTGTCGTATTCCCATAGATGGGGATCAGCTGAGAGGCAGCTGATGCGAGCTTGACTAACATAACCTGCCAGAACTAACGCTACGCTTGATTTTTGCGTAAAATTTGTGTTGTACAGGCTGTCAGAAACTGAAACTAATGACATGATGGCATGCTGCAGTGATGCTAACACGATTGGTTGATTTGACCTGCAATATACTGTATATGTACAAAATGTTGTGTCGGCTTTTGACAGAGCCATTTTATCCTACATTGTCCAGTCCTTTCCAGAAATGCCTCTTACTGTGTTCCCAACCAAATTGTCCTGCAGAACATTTAGCAGTCTTTGAGAATAAGAAAATAAGAGGCAAGACAATGATGTCATAGCAAAAATCACCGAACCATCTGCGAGAGCCAGACGAAACAGCTGCCTCAATTGAGATGGACTTAACCTTTTACTCTCAGCAGAGTGCTTATTTTTCTTATGCCTTTGCTCTTCGATTTGACACACGATATCAGTGTGTTTCCTCTGTTCTTGAGCTCTGAACAACTACACCTGTAGCACCATCTCAGAGGAGTCTTCATCTATTAGTTCTCCATTAAATTCAAATCCTGTCTGAGAGTACATGCCCCTTTTATACAAGCCTGGCTGAGAGATAGGAACTAATCGCTAATTGAATCGCCCTCATTTAGCAAACTTCCTCAAAGGTTCCTTGACAATTATCTAATCCTGCTCTCTTTCAAAATGGTACTTCTTTCTAGTCTCGCAGTAAAAATATATATTTTTTTCTCTCTTTGATCAAAACCCTGCAAGTGTTTAGACTTCAACAAATGCATGTAAGGGTAACTGAAGCATTTGCAGAATTTGTAGCGTTTACACTGGCCTCATAATAGTGATTAGTAAATCCACAAGCTACACTTCGAAAAGGAAACTATTTACATAAGACACTCACTTGGTTAGAAACTGTAAAGCCATCTTTCCATCGTTTATAATTATCTTATAATTAATCATTTTTGCTTCAGAAAACCATATTCTTTATTCTCTGATCTTAAAGCTGAAGGGTGTAGTTTTCTGTGGCACCACCGCATCAAAACAAAATTGCAAAAATGCTAATTGTTTTCACACAGGTTTTCCAAACACTCCCCATTGGCTGTACAAACAGTAGCCTCACCCAAAGCTCACACTATTGGTTGAACTGTTGCTATGCTGGGCAGGTCAATGTTGTGCCACTGTTTACACTTTTCTGGAGAGTCAACCTAAAAGTGGCTAACTTTCAGTTGTTTCTGCATACTAAGTAGGCAGTTTAACACCAAAGTATTGAATGAGTTCAGAAATGAGCAGAATTGTACAAGGTAGTGCACAAAATAAGTCAGGTTAATCAATAATCTGTCCCTGTAATGTGAAAAGGAATAAAAGTTGTGATTTACTTCCACTTGTGGTTATTTTAGCTGGAAACTGCAGTCAGCTGTATGTATGTTTAGGTAGGCTATGTGTTTGGGTTTTTGCAAAAATGTAGGCATTTTTCCCAATGAGCCTATGTTAAAAAGTCATACTTAAGCTTTCAGTTCTGCTTTCTCTTTTACTATTTCTCTTTCTCTTGCTTGAGGAAGGCGGGAAAGTGACAGCTCACCACTGCTATTACCTCACGGCTTGGTGAGGAATGAGGCTTCCCACAACTTACGTAAGCCTGACCTGCTGGCTTGTTTGGCCTGTGTAGAGGTTCTTAAGGCCTTTTTTATAGTTTGCCATATAAAGACGGAATGTTGGATGAATGGATGGCCTTTGTTTTTGCTCTTTTATGATCTGAATGCAGGGCCCAGTCTGGTGATCTTACATCAGCCGTCCATGATTTGTCTGTATGCCTTGCTGTGAGACTGATTATCCCATAAAGTTAGATGCAGTTCCCTGTTGCGACATGGAATATCAATGGTTTAAAGGCAAATCCTGGGAGACTGTGGTTACGTATCTGCTTATTTGTTCTGTGTAACAGCTTACATAAATAAAAACTACTGCAGTTACTTGTTAGCTCGCTCTGTCCAAAACATATATGAGAATAATGTACAGATTGGTGGTCATTATTGGAAAAATAAATGTGACAGGGTGATCTGGATTCCGATGTGATGCAGTAAAATAAATACATGGATATTAAATACTGATTTGAGTTATTATTTTATGTGAGAGAAGAGAATATGGAGTCGAGAAACATGAAACTAGCACAGCTATGTTGGAAATTGGTTGCCATGGGCAGTCAGATAGTTTAGCAGTCATTATACAAAAATAAGTGACTGCAGAATACTGTGATTGACCAATCAGAATAAAGTATTTCAGGGAGCCATATAATAAGTACTTAAATGAGAGGGGGTTGCATGTTGATTTTTTAATTTTTTTTATTTTTATGGAATTTCTATGGTATATTTTCTTGTAATTATTGCTTTTTACTGGTTTGATCCCTAGTTAGCACTATTTTCTGACGTTGATTTATTGATCAAATTATTATGATGAGTGCTATATACAAAGTTATCAAATCTAATACAAAGTTAACCTGAGACAAAGTAAATAATTTCCAGATAATATTTCAATCATTTATTTTGGCTTTAATACACTGACAAATGAAAAACCTTCAAATTAAATTTTGAAAACAAGTTGTCTTTATAATATCATGCATTAAAAACTCCCTGACTTAACAAACTGAAATATAGAGTCAGCATTTTCTTCAAAGCATCAAAGCATAGTCTTCTGAGACTCATAGAATCAGCCATGTGCCCTTGTCTCTGCACCGATCACATCCCCACTGGTAGTAATGTATGGGCAAGCCTGTACTATTTTCCTCAGATTAGCTTGTAACCCACAGTCAACCCATTGCCATGGGAACCACTGAGGCAATCAACAGCAGATCACCTACAAATGGCACCAAGCCTGAAAGAGAGGCAGCGGATATTTCACTGACGCCAGACCGGAGGCTGATATCACTGCAGTCCAAGACAGATTTGACTGCACCATTTGTGCTACAGACATGAATGATGCCTCAAAACATGCGTCTTGCTGAATTAGAGGTGTGCTATAACTTTTATGCTTTTGGACAGGAATTTGGCCTGCCAAATGATGGAATTGCAGAGAAATCCTATAGATTTATTTTAAAGGAGTGACCCAAACCATATACTGGCTAGTATATCATACCTGGATGGGCCTTTTTGACTTGTGCAACCACCTAGCAAGTCACCCACAACACACTAACATCATGGCTTATCAAGGGTTGCCAGGTCTACATAACAAAACCAGCCCAATTGGTATTCAAAACTAACCCAACCACATTCTGGGTGGAAATGGCTATTAAAATCGCTCCAAATTACATTTACATTCAGTCATTTAGCAGACACTTTTATCCAAAGCGACTTACAAATGAGGACAATGGAAGCAATCAAAATCAACAAAAGAGCAATGATGTGCAAGTGCTATAACAAGTCTCAGTTAGCTTAACGCAGTACACGTAAAAAAAAAAAATTTAAATTAAAAATTACTATTCTGGGGGATCCAAACCTCATTCCTGGGGGTTCCACTTTGGTCAAAATCTGGAGGGTGTGGAATTTCGCTTCAACCCGCAGAGTAAAAATCAAACTGTGGCAGCAGAATAAAAGTAGCCCAATTTCGTGGGAAAACCACAGACTTGGCAACACTAAGCTAGCAATGCTCATGTTCTCCATTATATGTCAAATCTAGTCCAAAAATACAGTAAACTACCATTCAAATG
Source organism: Sinocyclocheilus grahami (assembly GCF_001515645.1). Lineage (NCBI taxonomy): Eukaryota > Metazoa > Chordata > Actinopteri > Cypriniformes > Cyprinidae > Sinocyclocheilus > Sinocyclocheilus grahami. Next base: position 2,437,094 of record NW_015505301.1, read on the forward strand.
TTTGGGGTCAGTAAGATTCTTTAATATTTAACGTCTTGTATGCACAACAAAGCTGCATTTAATTGATCAAAAATATAGTAAAAATAGTAAGATTGTGAAATTGTGACGACCAGACACAGGAACAGTTTCTTCCCTCAGGCCATCCATCTCATGAACACTTGACAATAACTGTGGAACACACACTATTTATTCACTCATACCCTTATTTATCTAACACTCATACTCAGTCTACATTTCAATTTGCACATAATATACCTGTACATACAACTGTCTATTGTTATATACCTGTACATACAATTGTCGATTTGTATATTTTTATTCCTTAGTTACTTGTTCTATTTTTCTATTTTTTATTATCTGTTTTTTGTTCTGTCACTGTCATTCTGTTACACTGTGGAGCTTCTGTCATGAAAACAAATTCCTCGTATGTGTAAACATACCTGGCAATAAAAACTCATTCTGATTCTGATTCTGATTCTATTTTAATATATTTTAAAAAGCTGAATCTTCGGCATCCATTACCCCAGTCTTCAGTGTCACATGATCCTTCAGAAATCATTCTAATATGATGCTTTGGTGCTCAAGAAATATTTCTTCAACATTGTTTAAAACAGTTTAATGCGTCATTGCTGAATAAAAGTATAAAAAAAACAAAAACTTGAGACCAAAAAAATTTAATGATATCTATTATATTATATTACATTATATTGGTAATTTAAATACCTACATAACAAATACCAGCAAGACGTTCTTGAAATCATTCTTTGTCTCCTTTAAGGAAACACTGTGTGAAAAAAAGGGTTTGAGGGTACATCATATAATCCCTTAGGGTGTCACTACTTTCATTTTATAATTACAGATTCATCAGCCATGTGCTCTTTTCATCCCAGCTGGACACGAGCATGTGAGAGAGAGTATAAGTGTTGAGCAGTTAATTATGTTTGGTCTTTAGTAAGTCTTTGGGTATTAAACTTGGCTAATCTTAATAAAAATGGATGAAATCCCTCTAACGGCTAACAGTCAGGACATTTTTTCATGCTTTTATGTCGTCTCACTTTGTCTCTGTCTCTCGTTCTTTTTTCCTCATTTATCTGCACTAACCATATGCTAATGATGCCTTATCTTTTTCCGCTTTATAATCAGCTGTTAGCACGAATGTACAAAATTGCGTTGCACGGATTGGTCTTAATTCAACAGATTAATTTTTGATGTCTGCATCGAGGACAATTTCACTGGAAAAGGCTTACCGGCTGCTAGGAAGGATATGATTTTCCATAAGGCCGATTTGGCTGTGGTTACATGATTATTCGTTTTCATGCGACTGGAATGTGTCTGAGCCATAAATATGTTTGCAGGCAGCTGAATGAACTACACTCTTAAAAATAAAGGTGCTTCATGATGCCATAGAAGAACCTTTTTGTCTAAATGGTTCCATAAAGAACCTTTAACATCTGAAGAACCTTTCTCTTTCACAAAAGGTTCTTTGTGGCGAAAGAAGGTTCTTCAGATTATAAAAAGGTAAGAAAGAGATGGTTCTTTAAAGAACCTTTGACTGAATGGTTCTTTGTGGAACCAAAAATGGTTCTTCTATGGGATCGCTTGAAGAACCTTTTGAAGCACCTTTATTTTTAAGAGTGTAGGTGAAACTTGACATGCCGGAATAGATTAATGCATCTGGCCAGCTATCAGATGCTGAAGCGAAGGATCCCAAATTCACTTTAATGTAACATCTTTATTATCTTCTTGACCTCTAGTCTCTCTTTCTGTGCCAGATCCTCTTATATGTTCTGGTAAGTGAGTCTAGCTAGATGCTAGCCCTAATTTTTTTTTGTATTTTGCATGCCATTTATACCGCAGAAACTGACTTTGGCGCGTATACGATATGCATGTGTTTGACATGCATATAATACACAGGTTTTGTGTGCATATGTGCAAACTCACTTTGTTGGCGTGTATATGATACGTATTTTGGCGTACATATAATACGCACCTACCCCACACCTCTAAACCTAACCATCAATTTCTGTGTATAAATCCTACACCAAATAGAAACACAACATTGAGCCATTGAAGCGCGATTTCATGAGATCGGGTTAGGAGATATGCTGCTTAATAATTGTATATAATAAAAAATGTACATATTAATATTTATTTTATCAATAATATGTATTGGTCATCGGCCAAACCATAAAATAAATATCAAATCAGATTATTTTTAAATATCAGGGCATCCCTAAGAAATGGATTGATCAAGTTCTAAGTGTTGTGTGTTGCATGCTTTATTATTTTGTCTTGAAAATAAAACGTTTACAATTGTTCTTTGCAGCATCTAGGTTTTTGGTCTTTGTGGAACCCAAAATTATTCTTCTATTGTTTCAGACTTTAAAAACCTTTTCATTTGTAATTGGAACCAAATATTTTAGAGAGTATTGGCTGTAACAGGAGTGGAGAAAACTAGTAGAAAACTAAGCAGAAAAATTATTGTTGAAATAAAAAATCAGTACTATAGTTGTAGCTATCTATTAAACAAAATAGGTTTTAAGGTTATGACGTATGAGGGGGAAAAAATATAGACACATTTTCTGTCTTAACTCTAAAAGCACTTACTTTTTCCATCTGTTGTTCTTCAAATTTTCAGGTAGAGTTTTATAATGTGTTGTGATTTGCCTCTGACAGGAGGATGATGGGAAAAAGTGTCAGTATAAGGCAGAACATCTTTCCCACACCTCTCCCCTGTCCACCCCATTCTTTTACACACACACTGCACTTGTCATTTTTCACACTGAGAGCTTTTCCTGGCAGCTGCTGAGTGGAAATGCATCTTTACCTCTCCTCCTTCCTGTCTGTTATTCCTCTTCTTCAGTGGTTTGAAATGGAAGGAAGCAAATGGTTTAGAGATTCATGAAGGAGCAGATCAACAGGAGCAAACAGATGCTTTAAAGAGAAAAAAATTGTGCTTGCAGCGTTTGTTTTCTTATGTAGAAAATAGACACATTAATGCATTCACAAAAACCTTGCATATTTATGCGTTTATGCGAATTTATTAACCATTAGAAGCTCAGAGTGAAATTTGCTTCAGGGTATGGGTGAGTCCAGGTCATTTCAGTCTTAAGGTCACGCAATATTCCGAATGTGGATTGAATGGAAGGAAAAGGGAATGCCTCAGGAAAATGTCAGCAATGGAATAGCAACGGGACATATAGCGAGTCCACCCCGTTCCCTGCCTGTTCCTCGGATGTTTTTCCTGCATTAGTCCCCATTCCTCAAATGGAAGTTTACCTCTCGTCTTCCTCTTCCAAACCCAGAATTCAGCTGGGCCTTTTAGCTCAGTAGTGGACAAACAACAATTTGGCACATTTTCCAATAACAACCAATGTCACAGTGCATAAACCACTCATGTAGTCCAGTAATGAAATGTCTATTGTTTTGAAATGATTGATAGAAGCAGGGTTGTTTTTTATAAACGTATTTTGGGATATTTTGTACTGTCGCATAATCAGAGAATGGTGACACATTGTGTGTTTGATTGTAAGAGTGTGTGTTTTGACTACAAACTTTAGACTCAAACTGTTCTTCTTAGCAGGACTGAGATGGTTTTTCATTAAGTGACATCAGGCATATGGCATTCATTACACACCCAGTGGATCTCAGAATTTTGGGAGCACACACCCCATGAACACAGACACACATATCCAAAAACAAGCTCTGGAAGTAGTATTTCCCACTAATTGATTCAGATACACACTGCCATTCAAAAGTTTGTTTCTTTTTGTTTGTTTTTTGAAAGAAATTAATGCATTGAATTTATCAAAAGTGACAGTAAAATAATATAAAATGTTACAAAAGATCTCTGTTTTAAATAAATGCTGTTCTATTGAACTTCCACAAAAATATCAAGCAGCACAACTGTTTTCAACATTGATAATAATAAGAAATGTTTCTTGAACAGCAAATCAGCATTAGAAAGATTTCTAAAGGATCAGATGGAGTAATGGCTGCTGAAAATACAGCTTTGCCTTCACAGGAATAAATTACATTTTAATATATTTTCAAATAGAAAAGTGATTCTAAATTGTTATAATATTGTACAATTATTTATTTAGTTAGTTAGTTAGTTAGTTAGTTAGTTAGTTAGTTAGTTATTCATTTATTCATTCATTTATTTGTAGACCAAATTCACAACCACTAAAAATTATACTAACCCCAGACTTCTGAACAGTATGGTGAAAAAAAATCCAGTTGGTAGATCTGGTTCACAACACTGTTCTTGTGAATGATTCATACATGAGTCAAGCTGATTCTCGAGTTTGGCTGGAGAGGACTGTCAGTGCTCAAAAACTTCATTTTTTATCCGTTTGTATGAAAATATTGCTAATTGTATATACCACAACCCCCCAGGAAGTTGGGAAGTTTTGTAAAATGCGATAAAATCAAGAATCTGTGATATGTTAATTCTCTTTAACTGTTATTTAATTGACGAAAGTACAAAGAAAAGATTTCCAAAGTTTTCACTGACCAACGTAAATGTATTTTGTAAATATGAACAAATGTAGTTTTCGATGGCTGCAACACATTCCAAAAAAGTTGGGACAGAGGCAAAATAATTATTTGTAGACCAAATTCACAACCACTAAAAATTATACTAACCCCAGACTTCTGAACAGTATGGTGAAAAAAAATCCAGTTGGTAGATCTGGTTCACAACACTGTTCTTGTGAATGATTCATACATGAGTCAAGCTGATTCTCGAGTTTGGCTGGAGAGGACTGTCAGTGCTCAAAAACTTCATTTTTTATCCGTTTGTATGAAAATATTGCTAATTGTATATACCACAACCCCCCAGGAAGTTGGGAAGTTTTGTAAAATGCGATAAAATCAAGAATCTGTGATATGTTAATTCTCTTTAACTGTTATTTAATTGACGAAAGTACAAAGAAAAGATTTCCAAAGTTTTCACTGACCAACGTAAATGTATTTTGTAAATATGAACAAATGTAGTTTTCGATGGCTGCAACACATTCCAAAAAAGTTGGGACAGAGGCAAAATAAAAGTGAAAAGGTTATAGAATATCCACGTTAAACTGTTTTGAAACAACTCACAGTAATCAGGTGAATTGGTAATAGGTCAAGGTATCATGTTTGGGTATAAAAACAGCATCTCAGTCTTTACAAGCAAAGCTGGATCATTGCTCATCACTTTGTGCCAAATTTCATGAGAGAAGTGTCAAACAAATAAAAAATCACATTTCGCAATGCAAAATTGCAAAAAATTTAGGTATTTCACCAAGTACCATACATAATATTGTGAAAAGATTCAGGGAATCCAGAGAAATCACAGTACATATAGGGCAAGGCAGGAAACCTCATTTGAATGTGCTTGACCTTTGAGCCCTCAGATGGCATTGCGTAAGAAACCGTCCTGCTGCGGTGTTAAATATAGCCACATGGGCTAAGGAGTACTTCAGAAAGCCACTGTCATTTACCACAGTCTGCTGCTGTATCAAGAAATGCAACTTGAATATCTGTTACTCTAGGAGAAAGCTACACATCAATTTTATGCAGCGATGCTGCCAGGTTCTCTGGGCCAGAGCTCATCTCAGATAGTCAAAAAGTGTGCTCTAATCAGAGCACCATATGAAAAGTCCATATTTCAACTTGTTTCTGGGAAAAATGGATGTCGAGTTCTCAATCCCAAAGACCAAAGGGGCCATCCAGACTTTCATCAGTGACAGAAGCAAAAGCAAACATCTGTCATGGTATGGGGGTGCAGCAGAGCAAAGAGCATGGGTGACTGGCATATGTGCGAAGGTACTATTGACATTGAGGCATATACTGGGATTGTACAGAGATATATACTGCCATCAAGATGATGTCTTTCATGGGCCGTCCATGGTTATTAGATCGAGACAATGCCAGGTCTCATTCTGCATGTGATACAACAATGTGGTTTCACAGAGACAGAGTGAATGTGCTAGACTGGCCTACCTGCAGGCCTGTCTCAAATTGAAAATGTATGACCAGTCATGAAAAGGAGAATGACGATCACAGACTGCCGAGCTTCTGAAGTCTTGTATCAAGCGAGACTGGAACAATTAAATATCCTCAATTCCCAAACAATGAAACATTGTAATTAAAAGGAAGGTTGATGTGACTGTTAAACATGCCTCTGTCCCAACTTTTTTTGAGTATGTTGCAGCCATCAAAATCAAAATTTGTTCGTATTTACAAAATACATTTACGCTGGTCACTGAAATCGTTTCTTTGTACTTTTGTCAATTGAATAAAAGTTAAAGAGAACGAGCAAATCACAGATTCTTGATTTTATTGCATTTTACAAAATGTCCCAACTTCTCTGGAATTGGGGTTGTATTTTTAATATTTTAATATTTAAATTTTCAATTTGTGTCATTTTTGAAGCTTGAACTGCAATCACCATTCAGAACACCTAGTATTTGGAATTGATCAGATCTCTTTCTGCGAAGCTTCTGTTTGATGTCATAAACAAAATCATGCTAGTAAATGTGTGTTTTGTAACTCCTAATCTTGTGATGATGTTGACATTTGTGTTAATCAGATTTGCATCACATGGGCATTAAGGGATGGTGCGCATCTGCTTTAGTGCTCTCTGCCTGTGACTTTCGGGACACTTAATCTGGATTGTGAGAAACTGGATCAGGGTTAAAGAGGACAGGAATCTGGATTGGGGACAGTGATCTTGAGCCTGTAGCGCTTGGTCATTCTTTCACACTAATTTGACTTCATTCGTGCAAACCTTGACTGCCCTCGAATGCTTTTGTGTCACACAAACTGTCTTAGCCCTGTGCTCTTGTATATGAGTATATGCAGCTGGGGTCCTGCTGCATTACAGCACTGACATGCCTCAGTGCTGATGACATCCTCAAACTGGGAGGCGGCCTAGCAGGAATGATGTCATAGACAGCGAATCAGATCATTTGCTGCAGCCTTTATCCATTAGAGAAATTACAGTTTTTCTGTATATCTTCAAGCTCATCGTTCTTCCATTCTTTGCCCTCCATCCTTCTTGCGTACCATCTTTTTAACCTCACTGCTTTCTCCACTTTGTATCATTCACTTTCTTTTTCTGTAATGTGATGTTTTGTACCCTAAACCAGTTTTTCCTAGTCTGCTCTGCCTCTGGCTGGAACATAACTCTAATTCTGCCATGATCATTTTGCTTTTTTTCTCTCTCTGATTAATGCTGTGGAATAGATGCCGTTTTAGTTTTTAAACTGCTCATCCATTGTGGTATTCAACAGTTTATGAGGTAGTTCGATAGTGCAAAGCTGGGAAAAATTCTGATGTGACAGCTAAAGAAATCACTTTGCCAGATGTATGTGCATGTTGTAAACCAGACACTAGAGGGCGGCAGAGTTGTATCAATAAAATTAACATTAATGTAGCTTGTGCAGTGGCCCCAAAAGTATTTGAGCACTTAAGGGTTTCTTTCAGAATGCTGTAAAGTCAAAAAAATATAATAGAAGCTAATATATAATGGAACGGAAACTGATGGGTTACTAGCATTCTTTAAAACATCTTCTTTAGTGTTCCATAAGAAAGTCAAAAAGGTTTGAAACATGATGATGAATTTTGATGACAGGATCTTCTTTTTGGTGTGGACTATCCCTTTAGGGCACACTTGAGGGAAAAAACGGCATTATATAGCAAAATATCAAACCAAGTCACATACATTTTCAAGCAAAATAGTAGGCTACAGTCGCATATGCACTATAAGACAATAGATTAACTGTGACATCCACTATTTTTTATTTATTTAAATGTTTGAAGAGGCCACTATACGAACAACTTAGTGTTTCCTTGGTCGCATAAAGCCATGATTACTTTTTTCATAGTCATTAGTTATGACTGTTAAAAGCTGGTATGTTCTCTATCATAGTGTGTGTATTAGTGTTTCTAACCGCTGTCTTGGACGGTATCAGTGTGTTGGGGTCTGTAGTGCTGTTCTGTGTGGGAAACCGTTTCTGTAGGCTGCAGTAATTAAGGCTGGAAAGACTTTGTGTTTACACAGTGAGGAACTGAAATGGAGACTTTGAGATGTTTTCACTTGGCCAGATGTTGATGTCATATTAAAATCTTGATTTGTGATTTATGAGATGAATAACAGGGTGTATTTGTGGGTTTTAATGTGTCTCCGCACTATATAGTCTGCCCTCTGATGGTTTACCCCTGTACCATATTGTCATGGTGCAATAGCTGTCAGATTCTACAATCTTGTACCTCTTGCTTTTCTTTCTGTTTATCTAGGAAAGAGCACATATTTTAGAGGTGTGAGGAAGGTGTGACAGCGGGTACAGTGCCATGGGCCAGTTCAGTCATCATTTACTCACCCCATGATTTATGACTTGCATGACTTTCTGTCTTCTGTGGATCACAAAAGTAGATGTTCTGAAGAATGTTCACACTGCTCTTTTACATACAACTAAGGGTTGTAAAGCTCCAGAAAGGATGAAAAATTACCAGAATGTTCAAACAGCTAAATACTATAAATAAATTACCTTTTACTTCTTAAAAATCAATGTCTTTATTATTATTATTATTATTATTGTAACACTTTACAATAACAGTACATGAATAAGCGTGTACTAATACTTCAATTAAATATTAGTTAAGGCATGTACTAATCAAGACCTAACCTTAGCTACAACACGAGTGAAATGAATTAATGTTTGAATAACCTTGACTTCATGTTTGTTGGTTAATGTATTAATTAACACTTTGGTGTTAGTTTTTACATATTAATTCATATAACTCATGTCATAGGACTTCATTTGACTCATAGTTAAATTTAGTTCTTGATTAGTACATGCCTTATCATCATTAGCTTGTATTAAAGTAATATTTATATATTTATTGTAAAGTGTTACCACAAATGGTTTATTTCAAGTCATTCTATAAGTGCATAGTCTATAGTGCATAAAAGCAGCTTCTGAAACCCCCAGAATTTACCGAAACATCAAGATTTGACCATGCGGGACAGTGGCAGTTTAATTTTAATGGGACAGAGACCGAATGAAGGAAGGGAGTGAGATGTGGAGTGCAGTCATGTCTGAATAAGAGCACTGACATTTGAAGGTGCTTATCTCGCTTTAGAGCAGTGAATGGATTCTAATCACATTTTAATAAAGCCATTTCAGCAGTGTTAAATTAAAACATAAATTCTAATTGGCAAAGCCCATGAACAGAATGAAGAATCTGGACTGAGATAAGAACGGTGTGTGTTTGTCTGTGTTCAACAGACTGTATTCAGTACCTTATTGTCTATATCTCTGGTCAGACAGACAGCTGTATTCCTGCCATGACCGACTCCTGTTAAATCTCAACAGACAGCATGACTTTGGCTGCTTGCTGTACTATACAATATAACCGTGACGTAGCACTTTTCGCTTTATCTTCTTCATTTCTCCCATCTCTTTTTCTGTTTCTCTCTATCTATCTCTCTCACACACACACACCTTTGGATGTCTCTTCTCCAGCTGTGTGCAGAATGATCCATGTGTTCATTCTGCCAAATATAATCAAGATGCAATTCTCACAGCTAGGGCTGGTGTGTGTGTGTATGTGTGTGTGAGCAGCTGTTCACAGGCGGCTCCCTCATCTCCTCACTTCAGGGTGCCGCAAGCCCCTCTGTTGGCAGGGCGACCGTTGACACAGAGACAAACACATAGCCGATAGCTTCTTTATTCACTTTATTAAGGGGAAGGGTCAGTCGTGGCCAACTGCGCGGTAACTCACATATTCAAACTATCATGTAATACGCAAAGAAAACCCTAAAATGACACAGTATGACAAATAGAAATGATAGTTTAGAACAAAAACTATTACAGTTTTTTTCAACTGCTTACACACAAAATCTTTACTTGTCACACAATTTCTGAAACTTGACACTCAAACACAAGAACCCCACACCAAATCTGCAAAACCATACACTAATTCTCGGCCTTTGACTCAGTTTCCAATTTCATAAAAGACTTTTAAAACACATCACACAATTCTTTATATAGCACACAAAAATCTGACAGGAAGTATCTTGATTTCCTTTTTCAAACACAACCCATCAAAATGCCACAGTAATTCATCAGTGCCTCACACTAACTCCTCACATGTGCAAACATTCATTGATTTACTTAACACCAACCAATCATGGCTTTAGAATAGGCCAATAAATACACATCTGCACAAGTACACATGGTGGATGTATTTCTTTTCTTTCGTACTGTGTAATACTGTATTCACAACCACAAATGCTTACATTAAAAATAAAAAGTTTGGTTTCAATCTTGCTTTCGTGTTTACCGTGAATTTTTCAACATCTCTCTGCCGATTACTTTCAATCTTGTACAGAAATGTACTGTACATAGGACCTCAAGAAAGAAGAGCTGTAGGTTCTGGATAACTGTGTGTGTATATGATATAGCCTATCCAAAAATTTTATATTATGGCAAAGGTGTTTGCAGCGTAAGACAAATGTTTGCTTTTGGGATGTGTTTGTGATATTTTTTGCAGTGCTTCATTTTGCAAGAGATGTGGGGCATTTTGCATTTTGTGTGTGCAATTCTTGGATTTGTGTTTAAAGTTTTGAAAAAAATAAGAGGCAAAGTTTTGAAAATGTGTGTAAGCAGTCTAAAAAAAACTGTAAGAATACACTTTTCTCACTTCTCATCAAGAAAATGAATTGGTGCAATTCAATTTCTGATAGAGTTTCCTCTTTGTGGTCACTTCCAAAACAACCATACAGATAGATAGATAGATAGATAGATAGATAGATATTTGCAGTGCTTCATTTTGCAAGAGATGTGGGGCATTTTGCATTTTGTGTGTGCAATTCTTGGATTTGTGTTTAAAGTTTTGAAAAAAATAAGAGGCAAAGTTTTGAAAATGTGTGTAAGCAGTCTAAAAAAAACTGTAAGAATACACTTTTCTCACTTCTCATCAAGAAAATGAATTGGTGCAATTCAATTTCTGATAGAGTTTCCTCTTTGTGGTCACTTCCAAAACAACCATACAGATAGATAGATAGATAGATAGATAGATAGATAGATAGATAGATAGATAGATAGATAGATAGATAGATAGATAAGGGCACTACAGTACAGTGGATGAATAAGACCATAATCTGATAATGAAAGGCAAGCGTTGAGCAGACTGAACTCTGACACTGTTATCCGGTTCTGCTCTACTGCTTGCAGATCAGAAGATCACATCCACTGTAAACAGATACTGGAGGCCGAAAGCTGAACTCTTCCTGTGAGAGAGGCAAAAATGTTACCAGGCTGCATTGTGGCACCATTACAGCATCACAAAGTCCTGTATTTACAGTAGAAAGCTCTTTTTAAATAAATCAGGTCACTCACCTGCACATATGCGGGAACTAGTAACACACTTTCTATGCTCCACACCTGTTTTACAGACGCCTGTAAATGTGTGTGTATGTGTAAAGGTCTGGAGGTTGTAAACTTTAAGAAGGAAAAACATTGCTCTCTTTTACTCCAGCAAAGTATGTAGTCTCTAGTGGTCAACTCATATGACTGATTACAGTTGCAATATATAATACAATTGTTCATTCAATAAATAAATCTTATATATATTTAAACACTGTGCTTGTGAATGTACGTTGTCTGAAATATTTGTGGGGTTTTTGTTGAGAAATCCTTGTCTTCCTCTGGGAATTTGTCAGTGTCTTCTGCCTTGGGCTTTCTGCTGGCTGAGGAAACAAGATCATCTATGGGAACTTGTTGGAACAGATCAAGTCAAATTTAATCTGGATTACAAATTGATGAAGGAGATAAAAACAGATTCTGCCTGAAGGCCCCTTCTATTCTTTGTATTGTCTTAAGGGTTTATCAGTCTCATTGGCTGAACGTGCCACCCAGCATTGTGATCAGGGGAAAAGGTGCATAGTGTCACACCCGTATCATGTTATTGTATGTTTTTTTGCTTTCATAATCCGATTAAAGTTAATTATTCAAGTATAAGATGATGATGAAGATGAGGAGTTCTTCTTGCCACCCAAACCCTGAAGCTCATCCTTAAAAGTGACAGTGATTGACAGTTGGGATCCATCACCCAGAATGCCTCAGGGTTTGGAGGATCTTTAAATGGGCTTATTAGAGGTGTAGAGAAAGTAAACAATCTGTAGAGAATTGTGTGTGTGTGTGTGTGTGTGTGTGTGTGTGTGCAATTAGCCAAATTGAAATGCAAAGATAATGATTGTTTCCAAACATGTTTCCTGAACACTCCCAAAAAACTTTACAAGTCAAAATGAGCTTGGTTTTAGCTTAATAAACATACTTTTTGAACACAAATGAATAGTAGGATGATCATATTTAGGAGAGTTCAGTTTTGTGAGGTGTGTGTAAAATTATGTGTGTAAGATTCATCCCTTATAGTCAGTCACTGTCTGCAGTAACACAATATCCCCAGCCACACAAAAGAGCTCTGTCCAACCAGAAAGAGAGAAAGAGATGTACATTGTTTTTAGAGAGAGGAGATGAAAGTTTAGGAGTGGTAGCTCACAGATACACATTCCTCCATAAATCCATTACTGAGCACAACCCTACACCACTGACCCCAAACGAACTGGGATACACACACACACACACACCTCTTTACTGAAGACACATGCCCTGTTCGGTGCAGCTCAGTGTCAGGCCATTGTGTCCCGTGACTAGGAAATGCAAGTTAAAGGAGGTGAAGAAGACTGGAATGGAAATAAAAAGTGTTTTTACAGGGGAAAGAGTGAGGGATGTGGTTATACTTCCTCAGCATTGTTCAGTGTAAGATTTCTTTTAATCGGAAAAGGAAGATTGTGTGGTTTGGTGGATGAGAATTGTGCTGTTTAGGCTTGTGGTTTGGGGGAAAGTAAGCAATGGGGAATATGTGTGATGAGGAAGAGCTTAATCAACATCTTGCAGAAGGTCACTGGTGCTTTGGTATATATGAGAGGTGCTGATGATGATCATGACTGACTGTACAGTTGGTATTATGTTTTATAATGGAATATTTGGTCATTTAGGTATTTGGGCTTGTAATAACTGGATGACTTTTATGGAATTGATAGGTTTGCGTTGGTTTTTGAAACAGAAGGATGACTAAAAGAGTTTGTTTAATGTCCTCAGTGACTCCATGGTATGTTTGCAATGCACTGTAATTTAATTCTATGAAATAATATATTTAAAATACATTTGTATGATTTAAAAAATTGCAATTAGACAAATAATATGCTTTAGTCTTAGAGAAATGCATTGTGGCGTATACATTTTCTTCTGACCCTAACATTTCTGACTCTAACGCTTCTTAAAGCTTTCAAGCTAGATCAACCAAACTTGGCACAAACATTTGGGATTGCCTGACTCATGCTGCTGTATCTTTTCTAACTGATCCAACTCATGAAATTCCAGTAGCGGACTTCCAAATAGGCCAAAATTCCCTTAGACTTACATTGACAAATGGAACTCCGAGTGCCAAACATTTTTCATGTAAACTTGCTCTAAATTACACCTATCAAGATGTTAGTATGTTAACATGTAATATAGCAATACTTTGCTAGCAACATGCTAGCAGGGCCTATCAAGATTCTAAAACATAGCAACGTGGTAAAATTACTTTAAAACTTAAAAACCCTAGGATTTTCTCAAGCCAACATTAAAGTTTGTCTACAAACATTATCATCTAGTTAAATTTAATATATGTTGGAATATAATTATACAGTACATTTAGAAAGGTATCAAGTTTAATTTCCTTGGGCTTAAGCTCATGAAACTACTGCTTCTTGGAAAGATCATTTACTATTGATATTTCTACAAACACCAACTTGTCAATTTTTGTTTTCTATAAAAAAATCATGGTAACAGGGTTGAAATGTTTGAAATATAAGACAAAGATTATATTAGAAACGAGACTTTGTCTCTGAAGAGTTCACTTTTAAAAGGTTGAAATAATTTGTTAATTTGTTGATGATAACATGGTTGACATATATCTTGGAGAAACATCTCCCAATCTTTTTAATTACACATTATGTAATTTAAGACTAACATTTTCAGAGTTCTTTGCACCGGATATTTTAGAAATATACATTTTCAGTATTTTGTTGGGTGAAAAATTGATGCAAAATACACAGAAGTACAACCTCTTGAATGAACTGTACTTCTGTTTCTCATAAGCATGTCAAATAAAACATGGTGTCTATACCCTGACAATGAGGAGTAGTGTTTAGTTAACAAAAACAACAATATAAGACTTACAAGAGCGTACAAGAGGTTCTTTCCTTTCCATGTGTTATGCATTAGTTTTCATCTGTCTATCTGAGCTGACTGAACTATTATGAATTACACACTGCATGCATCCACACACAGACATAAATATTCTTATGCCTCTTTGATGTAATGACAGACTTGAATAGGATTATAGGAGATATTTGAAACATTTTAAAATACCCTTCATTGAATAATCTACTTGTCGTGAAACTGTGGAGCAGCCACCCACATTCAGCTGTTGAAGGATTACTGTTCTCTCACAATCACTTCACATTAGACACACTGTATCAGGAAAAAAGGTTCGACCAAACAGGAGTATTTGACTTTTATAGGCAGCAACAGGAAGCACTTACCACAAATAGGGTGCATAAGTACAACTCATTATGTTTCTAAAGTAAATCCAGTTTTCTTTACATAAATTATTATATGAAATGTCAGACAAACTGTTGTATATAATACAGTTAGTATAGCATTAAATGTACCTAGTTTTAAACACATGAGAAATCTACTGACTAACTTTACAGTCAGTAGATTTTTTTTCTTAAAGATATTTTTAAGAAAAAAGGTAAAAAAAACATTCTTTGATCTATGAGAAATATTTTATCAATTCATTTATTAATAACTACTAACCAACAATCGCAGCTTTGTTAATATATTTTATTTAATGGTTTATTTAATGTCTAGCGACCTTAGTCAGTTTAGTGCCATATTTAATATTTTGACAGTGATGAAAATGAGGCTGTGTGGGTGGGATAAAAGTACAGTACATTCAATGGATTTTACTGTTATACTGTTTTACTGGACGATTTTCTAAAGGGTTAAGCTCTTCCTTTCACTGGTCTTTTGTTGGAAAAGAAAAAGTAAGTTTTTTCTTACTTTATTTTGTACCTCATTTGTGGAGTGCCAATACATGAAGCAAAAATAAAAAAAAATGTCATTTAAAAGAGCTTAAAATATAATGGGAAAATTGTGATAAAAATGCGAAGGAGAGAGGAAGTGTGGTTCTAGCACCTGTTGGCCAGGGCCCCTCGCTAAGCTTTACATGGGAACGTTAACGTCACCGTCACCTTTTTAGGTCTGGGAATGAGGACACACTCATAGACTCCCGCACACTCAGCATGCAGCGGGGTGTTTTCAATTGGCAAGTTTCTAGAGTTGATCACAAGAGTTGAGAGTAATCCGTAAAAAGCGTCTTTCGTTCATGTGAGAGGCAGTGGAATCTGGCCAACAGCTGCTCTCTACAGACAGTGTCTATAGGGTCATTGTATTGGAGAGCATGGCAGAACTTGGAGAAGAGAATAGGACAGACCTGCCTGGGGAAGGTAAGGGCTCCGTGACGCTGATGTAGACGTGATAAAACAAGGTTGCAATGACAGGGTTGAATGTTCGCTGAATAAAACAGGATTTCTTGATTTTCTTGTTGACTTACTTTGAGATTGTGTGTACAAGTGTGTGTGTGTGTGTGTGTGTGTGTGTGTGTGTGTGTGTGTGTAGCTTAGCAGTTATAAATAGACCTGATAGATTGCTGTCCTGTGACACTAAGCGTACAGGGGTGGAGGATGGGTTTCAGGATTTCTCAACCTTACACTCTTACACTTTGGGAGATTTATTGACCTTTTAATGAGCATCTATGGTAAAAAACAGAGCACTGTGCGAAAGTGAATGTTAGCCTACTGTTTCTCACCTTATATATGAAGTAAACAATGAATCCCAATCGGGCCATATCTCAACTCGTTATTGAGGAAAAACTGCCCATGTTAGGTACAAAGCTACAAACATCTGTGTGCCAGCTTCACACCGGAGGGCAAGACATCAGAGTGGCAGGTCATTCCCAACAGTAGTTTTGCTGACACAGTATTTTTCTCCTCAGCACTTTTATGAGTCTTTTAGCGCTCATGACACTAACTAAATATGACTGAAGGTTTTTGTCTTACTTTAGACAAAAGTAAGTGTATCTACCGTTTCAAATTATGTCACATTTTGATATAAATAAACATTCAGCGCTAACGCGTTAGGACATGTTTGCTTCTTTCAGCTTTTGGAAACTTTAGCTTGAGGATGATCAACCTGACATCTTCATTTAATAAATCTTGTCCCGACAGTTCCATCTGAGAATCATCTGTCTGTCATCTGTAAACGTTTATTTAGCATGTGTGTGTATGTACATGTATTGATTTTCGTAATACCCAGTGCAAATGCGGTCCACAAGGAAACATTCTCATATTTTCCAACTTTTCTCTAATCATTCCATTGCATCTCTGTCTTTTTCCCCTAGAACCTCTGAAGGGAAATCTAAAGGTGACTTCCAGTGAAGACGCTGAGCACCTGGCCCGTAAACATCAGGTTGTTTCCGCTAACAGTCCTGGTAGCCGCTGTGAGGCCAAATCCAGCCGCGCAGGGGTCCCACGAAGACACACGGTGGGCGGAGCGCGCAGCTCACAGGAGATCCTGGCCATGCAGCCCTCAGATATGGATAAAAAACGAGAGGCCTTTTTGGAACATCTGAAGCAGAAGTACCCACACCATGCCTCCGCCATCATGGGCCATCAGGAGAGACTCCGAGAACAGGTGAAGACCACTCACTGTCAATACTATCTGTTGTGCCAATGTCGGCTCCAGAAGTCCAGAATCTGTCCACTGATGTATTTGAACTAGGGATATGAAGCAGATTTGTGGAAATAGGTGTCTTTAGCATCATAAACAAAGCTGAATGACAGCCCTGGGCTAAATCTCTTTATAATAGTAGGGTATCACATACATGTCATATTATAGCCACTTATGCAATACTTCCTACAGAAACTTGAAGGCTTATAAAAACACCCACTCTAACATGCATTTATATTATAATCAAGAAAAATGTGATTGTTGTTGGCAGTCAAATGACATTTCTGCTTTATATATGTTAATGTCAGATTCGATAGGGTTTTTGCTAAATGATAAAAATGTTTTCTGGGACCTGGTACATAAATTTTTTTTTTTTTGTGGTATGTGTGTGCATGTGTTTTTGTATTCACTGCCATTACTTTGTCTCACTGATGGTCATAAATATAGCATAAACGTCACATGACTGAAACAGATATAGTAAAACATGCAAACTATAAAAATGCAATACAAATATGCCATGTTGCAATACAAATGAAGTACAAATGTTTATATGATCATTAACCAGTGGCAGAATGGTTTAAGGAGACTGCAGAAGTTTTATTGCCTGGAGGAAACTTTAAAACAGGTTATGTATCTAGCATTAAATGGTTGCAATGATTGCACTGAACCATGCAAAATTATAGTAAGAACCACTAGACTTATCTCATTGCAGTGTCCTGTGTGTATGTGTTATCTATTGATCTTCAGTGGGTCAGCCAAAGGTTGCCCACAGGTTTTCTTTGTTCCGGATCTTAAGGACTGAGTTATCTGGTGGCTGTAAATATCAGATAGAGGCCATATAGTGAAGAAAAGAAGTAGTGAAAATAAAATAAACTTTTTATCTGGTCTGCTTTCTTGAAAAAACATCAGTGAACAATGAGCAGTTTCTGCAGTGAATGACGCATCTGGCAATATAAAACTATATTCAGTGTGTGAATATGAGACATTGCTGTCCTTATGCTGCACATTCTTCAGTTATGACCACAGGGATCACCTCTCGGTTGACTCATAATATTAGCTCCATTCATTATATGCTAAATATTTTTTATATTAAAAAGCTGGATAGTTTTCTTTCTCACTGCGACCCCATAACCAACCAAACTCTAGAGCCGCAGAGTACTTAAAAAGGTTGTAAACAGAATGACCTCTCAGTCCGAACAGGTGGAGGTTTGTTTTATATTTTTCCCCTTTGGCAGAAAGAATCCATTTTCAGTGCTTGTGCCCAGCCGATGTTGCCTGAGGTGAGAACTGAAATCTGTGCCATATATCAAAATGACACATTTTTGTTGTCAGGCCATGCCCTAAAATTTCCATTTTCTGTTCAGTTTCACACTCAAGTCAGAATGTTTAAGAAAAATGACAAAGTTTAGCACTGACCAGATCTTAAAATACACTACTGCTCAAAGGTTTGGGATTTTTTACAGGAGGCTCTTATGCTCACCAGAGCTGCTTTTATTTGATTAAATATTGTAGCAACTATAATGTTGTGAAATATTATTACAATTTGAAATGAATGTTTTCTATTTTAATATATTTAAAAATGTAATTTATACCTGTGATGGTATGTGCAGTCATTACTCCAGACTTCAATGTCACAGATCCCTCTGATTTGCTGCTTAATTTTTATTGGTCGCCCACTCAATTATTAATACTAGTTTTTATTATTATCAATGTTAATATTGCTGCATATTATTTTTGTGGAAATCATCATACCTCATTACTTTGCTCTCACTTTCGATCAATATAATGTCTCTTTTTAACTTACTTACTCCAAGCTCCTGAATGGTAGCATTTCAGTTTCCATGAAAAAGCACAACTGTTTTCAACATTGATAATAATAAGCAGCAAATAAGCATATTAGAATGATTTCTGAAGGAACATGTGACACTAAAGACTGGAATAACAGCTGCTGAAAAGTCAGCTTTGTCATCACAGGATTAAATTACATTTTGAAATATATTAAAATAGAAAATGGTTATTTTAAATTGTAATAATATTTCACAGTATCACAATTTACTGTATTTTTGATCAAATATTTGATTAAAAATACAGTAAACTCTTAATATTGTGAAATATTTTTCACAGTATAAACTGTTTCCTATCTTAATATATTTGGTCTTGGTGCACATAAGAGACATCTTTCAAAATCATTAAAAAATATATATATATCCCAAACCTTTGACCGTTAGTGTGTACATTTCTGGTTTAATGTGACAAAAGTTTTTTTTATAGCACAACACGGGATAATTTATACATAACTCTTTTAGATGTATCATTTTGGCTATATTTGGTCTTGGTGCACATAAGAGACATCTTTCAAAATCATTAAAAAAAATATATATATATCCCAAACCTTTGATCGTTAGTGTGTACATTTCTGGTTTAATGTGACAAAAGTTTTTTTTATAGCACAACACGGGATAATTTATACATAACTCTTTTAGATGTATCATTTTGTGAAATTAAGATTGTGAGAACAACATGCTTTCTGTAAAATGCTCTCTTTCACTCTGTCGTTCTCTTTTCACTAGTTTTTGCCCATACTCATCCACTCAGTGGGCCTGTGGAATGTTATTTGGATTGCCCCAGGGGGTATTAAAGAGAAAAGGTGGGGGTAGGGGCCAAACGCCTCCCCAAAGCGTGTGAGTGAGGGAGTGTTGCATGTGTTTACTCTGATTGAAAACAAAAGGCCTCTCACCTGCTCTTAAAGACCTACACAGCAGAACAATGGAGGGGATTGACAGCTTCTCAAGAATGAGAGTACTTGGCTGCAGAATGTGAGTGTGTGTGTGTAAGAGTTTGTAACAGTGTAGGCGGGTTTACACACAGAGGAAGACAGAGAGAGAGAGAGAGAGAGAGGAATTTTGAATGGTTTAGTGCCCAGTCATCCATACACATGACTAACCTTTTTTCTCTTATTTGTATGGTCAATCATTTGCTTTTACAATACTTAACACAGACCTATTATTATAATAAAATAATTGCACAAACAATATAAAAGCATATCTTGTTTTAAAGGTGGGGCTGGTCACTATCTTAGAACTGTTCAGTCCTGCATTAATCAGAGCATGATGCATTGAATGTGTCATATGAGCTGTTCTGTTTGTTTCTGTGTCTTTATTTTGTATGGGCGTTCTGTAGCTGATACATTGCTGACCGCTGAACACTATCAGCAGGAAAGCGCTGAATCGCTCTTAACACTAAGAGTTTAGCATTTAGTTTAGCTGTGTAAGCCTTCACCTGCCCTTCACCTCACACTAAATCAAAAGTAGGAGAGATCAGGGAGTGTTGCATCACATTTTGTCTAAATATCTGTATTTCATTGGTTTTTGCACTATTTGTCTCAAACTTTAATATAATATTAATGAAAGTATAAGAAATCTACTGTAAGTGTAAATTAATGTCATGTTTTAAAAAATGCAGTTTTCACTACTGAATGGAAAGCATGGATGTTTTTAAATTTTGTGCATTAATTGAGTATATGGTAGTAAGATTTATTTAATAAAAAATAATTGTCAGCCCTGTTGTAATTTAATTTATTATTTTGGAGAATATTAAATATTTTATTTGAAAACAGCCAATAAAAGTAGGCACAAATATAAAACAAATACATAAAACATAGGCCATGATGATCGTTCTTTTATTCTATTATTTAAACATAAACTAAACACAATCACATGAATTAAGAACATTTTAATAAATTAAAGCTCTGTGAAAAAAAAATGTTGATGCTTTGATTCCATTTTTGAAAGACACGAACGTGTTTCTGTTTGTGTGATGATCCGCCAGGTATTTTGGGTGGAGAGTAGGGATTTGAAGTCACCAATGTGTGATGTTAGCGCAGACTTGGCTCAGTTTACAACTTGGTGAGCGCAGAGCTGCTGGGGCAAAGCGCGGAGAGGAGGGGCGCGCAACTCACACACACTCGTGCTCTTCCATTGAGCGAACTGAATCTTGCATATTGTACTCCGGGAATAGAGACTAAAAGGACATGGCAAGCTATTCAGCCTTCCTCCAAATGATGGGAATGCTGAGAATGAGTCGGAACTGAGGACGATTGTTTTGAGGGTTCTTGCATATTGTGAAAGAAGGTATAGTAACAGTTCCTCATACTTTTTTACAACTTGCAATCTATTAATATAAACTCAATCTATTAGCCTGCAAACTCGCTGATCATGCGATTGTCTCTGGTCTTGCGCGCAAACTTCTGAGCGGCGCGTTCTGTAACTAGAGAAGGCGCGCGCATGTGTGCGTTTCTGCACATTACTGTTGCAGTAAGTAACCCGATATGCGATTCATTCTGGAGTGTGACACGGCTGAGTAGATGCGGATAAGAAAAACAACAATGGCAGGGGTCTGCTGTCCCTAACAATGTGTGCTCAGGGGGCGTTTGGAGTGCTGGGAGGCTTGTAACTTTTTAGCCATCGTTTGGATGTTTAATATAACTTGCTGACTAAAACAGATTTTAGACAGTGATCGACTTATTTTTTTTTTTTGTCGTTTTTCCTGCTCTCGTTTGCGTGGGAAGATTTAAGATGGGAAGACCTGACTTTTGGGGTTTGTTGTTGGCGTGCAAAAACAACAATGGCAGGGGTCTGCTGTCCCTAACAATGTGTGCTCAGGGGGCGTTTGGAGTGCTGGGAGGCTTGTAACTTTTTAGCCATCGTTTGGATGTTTAATATAACTTGCTGACTAAAACAGATTTTAGACAGTGATAGACTTATTTATTTATTTTTTGTCGTTTTTCCTGCTCTCGTTTGCGTGGGAAGATTTAAGATGGGAAGACCTGGCTTTTGGGGTTTGTTGTTGGCGTGTTAAGTTTATATAGTAGTTTGTAAGGAAGCTTCAATTGGCTTGGTCCAAGGTGCGAATAATGGGAAGGGGGCGGAGCTTGACCAAAGATGTCAAAAATAAGACGAAAACGTATATATTTAGTGTATGTAAACGTTTCAACAAGGTTTTCAGACTTTTCATTAATAACAAGATTAGATTAGTGTATTAAAAAAGGGATCCTAACGAATAAAAACAGAACAACTGTACAATACTTTGTGATAATTTGCTGGCGGTAATTGAGAAAGCATTCTAATTCTTATGATAATTCAACAGTTCCAGTTTTAAATAACCAGTTGTGCACCAGAAAATCAATGCAACAGGGCTGATCATTTCCTCTGACAAACCTAAGTAAGACAATATAAGAAAATATGGGGTTATTTAAATAAAGGATAATTATGATACTGCCATGGTTGGCACACACACACACATGTAATGTAATATGTTTGAATAAAACCTGTTAAATTCAGTGCTGTGCATCACAAGTGCAGCGCTATACCAGGTGAGCTACCAAGCATGTTTACTATGTCAAAAGAGCCAAATATATGGAGCTGGTAATGTGTTGCAATTTATTTAGTTCACAAATAATGCACTATAGTACAAGTGTTGTGAGGTTACAGCATTGTGTTGTGGAAGGAACCATGCAAAAATAAGTCTTTATTATTTGATTATTTGCCACCATTATTCATTTGTGAGGAAAGGAATAAAAGTTATTGGTGTTTTACTGTCACTAGTGTTCATTAGGAGTTTTGCAAAAATGTAGATGGGGCATGGTTTTCCAATGAGCCTTTGTTGGTTAAATTAGGTATTACAATATGATGCTATTTTTTTTTTATTGACTTGACAAAACATACTGTTTGCCTAATCAACTGATAGACCATCAATAATGCTGTAAAGAAGCTGTCAGCGTTTGCTTTCAAATGAAATGAGCCATGATATAGTCTATTAAAAAGCTGTTTAGACCTGTTTGGAAAGTTAAACTAAGAATTCATCCTGTTACAGACTTTGACAGCTAATGCAATGACTTTAAGAGCATTGCTCACAAAGGGATGAGCATTCTGGGTGGAAACTGAGCTTGCTGTCAAACAGGAAGCTGATTTTTAATGTAAGATTCATTTTTGCATTCTTTATAAACACGTACGTTCTTCCGATTAGTGGTTGAGCAAGACACCATTGTTTATGCCAGTTTGAAACACTAACTAACACGCTCTAATTATATTGGATAATCATTTGCACTAATTATCCTGTAATATTGAATTGTTGGGTGTCAGAAATGTTTAAATGAATCACAATATTTGCGCAGTTTTCTTGTTGACACAACACTATGCAGTAAAATGCTGATCTTCTTCGTAATGATCTTCAGTGCAGTTTATTTTAGTGCAGTTACCCCGGCTGGTCACAGATCAACTGCTTGGCACCATCCCGGTTCTCCATCATTGCCGTTGTCTGCCAAGAGCCGACATTGAGTGAATTGATATATTAAAATGTTCAGTTGTGGGTCATTCCGGGGTCATAAGCTCACACTGGAGACGCTGTCAGTTCAAAGCGTCAGTGCAGTTTCAGTTTTGCGTGTTTGGCTGCTTCATTCCCATGAATGGTCCAATTTCACAGGGCCATGCAAATACTGAGGCAAGCTGCTCTGATGGGGATTTGATGCTCATTTAAGCATGATGTGCAGAAGAGCCAACCAGCTATGCATTGTTATGGTGTGTGACAGATGTATCTTCTTGAACAGCGGTTCATTTTTATAGTGGCACTTTGCACATAACACATGAGAGTGAGTAAATAAATTACTGTTGTATTAAAAACTTTTTGGTCCTGTTTACACTTCTTGGGTGACCCAATAACAACTGTTGATGTCGTCTGGCCAATCAGAGCTGTTCAGTGAAGTTAAAGACTTTTCTTAATTATATCTGAAATAAGGAACATCATATTTTGCCATTCAAACATATGCAACAGCAACTGTAATTTTAATACAGTTTAAACTGTATTCATTTCTGTGATAGCAAAGCAGCCATTAATCCAGTCTTAAGTGTGACATGATCATTCAGTAATATAGTAATATAATATGCTAATTTGGTGCTCAAGAAATATTTCTTATTATTCTCAATATTGTAAACAGTTGGGGTGCATAACATTTTTGTTGGAACTGGGATTTTTTTATCAGGGTATAGAAAGTTTAAAAGAACAGCATTATTTGAAATTGAAATCTTGTAAATGTCTTTACAGTCACTTTAGAGCATTTTAAAGGGGTCATATGATGCGATTTCAATTTTTCTTTTCTCTTTGGAGTGTTACAAGCTCTTGGTGCATAAAGAAGATCTGTAAAGCTGCAAAGACTAAAGACTCAAATCCAAAGAGATATTCTTTATAAAAGTTAAGACTTGTCCACGCCCTCCTAAAACGCCTTGTTTAAACACGCCCCCACATGTCTATGTCACTGTATGGGAAGATTTGCATAACACTGCCCAAATGTTCACGCAAAGAAAGAAGGCGTAACTTTTATTTTCGCTGTAGTATTGTTGTTGCCGTCGCCGCCATGTTGTGGAGACGCTGTGTTTCATTGTGAAAGCCAAAAGAGGATGATATCCGCTTCGTTGTGCCTAGAGCTGATTCAACGCAACTCGTAAAAACACAGTATAATCATTATAATCAGTAAATATGTCCCCACTGAATGCAACAAATGCCTCGTTTGTAATGAGTTTTATTGGTTTTGTCTGGTCGTGCCGGGAGACGGCATCACAGTATGTTAAGGGGCGTAACATTTCCGTCACACGCTTGAGGTATTCAGCCAATCACAACGCACTGGATAGCTGGCCAATCAGCGTACACCTCGCTTTTCAGAACGATGAGCTTTTCTGCGTTTCAGAAAGGTGGGGCATAGAGGAGCAACAATAATGTACATTATGTGGAAAATAATGTGTTTTTTTACCTTAAACCGCATAAACACATTGCATTACACCAAATACACAACATAATGTTCTTTTTAGCAACGTCATATGACCCCTTGAATTTGTCAATTTATCTCTCTTTCAAACAAAACATCTCGGGTTACTTATGTAACCATGGTTCCCTGAGGGGAACGAGACACTGCGTCCTCTAGGGGTCGCTATGGGGAACGCCTCGTCGTGACCCGTGTCTGAAGCCTACATTGAAAAAACACCAACTCGTTTGGCCGGCGACAGCCATGACTTCACTACTGTCGCAACTAGTACAAAATAGGCGCCGGTAGCGCACATCATCACTTCTTCGTCTGAAGCTTGTGTCCGCAGCATGGCACAAAAACTAGAGGATGCAGTGTCTCGTTCCCCTCAGGGAACCATGGTTACATAAGTAACCCGAGATGTTCCCTTTCGTGGCCACTAACTTGACCCACGATACTTCCTACCCCCACCCACAGGTGGAGGCGGGGCACGAGTCGCGACACTAGCCCTCTGTTCCCGTCTCTGATCCTCAAACCGAGACGGGCCAGGACCCCTGGTTTGTTCGGGCTCAGACCTGGGCCTTCGTGGTATGAAGGATTTGAACGCTGCTGAGCGCGACTTCGCCTCCCTGAATTTGTCGACCACCGTCTCAACGGAGGTGCCAAACAGTTCAGAGGGCGAAACCGGGGCATCGAGAAGAAAGCCCCTTTCTTTCTTCCCGATGTCCGCTAAGTTCACCCACAACTGCCGCTCCGTCACCACCATAGCAGCCATCGCTCTGTCTATGGCAGAGGCTGCCTGCTTAGTAGCCCGGAGGGCCAAGTCTGTGGTGCACCACAGCTCAGCCGTTTCACCAGGGGAAAGGCCCTGCCCTCATCCAGGTCCTTCAGCAGGTCAGCCTGGTATGCCTGAAGCACCGCCATCGTGTGCAACGAAGCCACAGCCTGACCTGCCGCTGCGTATGCCTTGCCGTTCGTGCGAGATGTGGCTTGAAGGGGCACGGATGGCAAGGAGGGAGTTTTGAGAGATGACGTCTCCCCCAGAGAGAAGTAGCTGGCTAGCGTCTCTTCCACCGGGGGCATCATCTCATAGCCGCTTTCGCGCATTTGCCTCGATGTTCGCATAACTCGTATGCAGAGACTGATATATGCGTGAGGAAAACGGCCTCTTCCATTCCTTCTCGATCTCAGTGTGGAGATCAGGAAGGAAAGGAAGGCTCACTTGAGCTGGAGGTCTATGGTCAGAGAGATAACGTTCGTCGAGGCGACCTCGCGACGTCCCCTCCCTGGCTCGTTTCCACGGTAATTCGAGCCTCGCCGTGGCCCGATCCATTACCTCTAGCAGCTCACCATACGCAGGGCAGGTGGACTGGGAAAGCTCAGCCTCGGCTTCTTCACTCTCCACATCCATTCCCTGCTCTTGTTGGGCTGGGCCCAACTGAGCACTGGCCCCTGGATCGGATGATATTAGAGAGAGGATATTATCGTCCAGCGGCTGTCTCTCGCCCAACGCCGATGCGCGGAAGACGGAAACCCAGGCGTTCCCCATAGCAACCCCTAGAGGATGCAGTTCGAAGTTCCACGAAAGGGAATCTTACTTACCCTGGTTGAACTTTTGAACGATAGTGTATGTTTACAAAGACTGCATATCTCACACGGATGTACACACTTTCTAAATGCTCCGCTAGTGCTCGCCATAGTAGGAAAAGAAAAGGCTCTTACTTTGCTTTTGGAATGCACGCTTCAAACAGAACGGTCAGTGAAGACGAAGAAAAGTGATGATGTGCGCTACCGGCACCTATTTTATACTAGTTGCGACGGTAGTGACGTCATGGCTGTCGCCGGCCAAACAAGTTGGTGTTTTTTCAATGTAGGCTTCAGACACGGGTCACGACGAGGCGTTCCCCATAGCAACCCCTAGAGGACGCAGTTCGAAGTTCCACGAAAGGGAATCTTACTTACCCTGGTTGAACTTTTGAACGATAGTGTATGTTTACAAAGACTGCATATCTGAGTTTATGTAAGTGAAACTTTTGATTCAGTTACACCAAGGTTTTTGAGAATATGTAAAAAGATAACCCCGTAGAGAAGGTGTGAGTTATGTTAAGTTTTCTCAGGAGTGTTTTGTCTCGGTGTTAGACAGGTTTGAAAAGTGATCTTTCAGCTTATAGATTAGTGTAGTGACTCATTCTGTTACTATTTGTTGCCTCTTTTTCTTTTATTCTGCTCTCTGTTGTTCCACTCTTTCACCCGCACCGTCTCTTATCCTGTCATCTGAAAGATATCATTTCCTCTTTGTTCCTGTGTGTTTTTGTCATTGTGTGTATCTGTGTGATTTATATGTGAATGTGTGGCAGTGGTCAGTGTCCTGTAATGAGAGGGGAGAGTCTGTGACTGTCCTCACTAAGGTTGAGGTTGACCTCTCCCATACTTCATGGGCCAGTACTAGACCAAAGATGAAAATGAGGACCAGAGCTTTGTTTTGTTGAGTGGAGCCAGGTTTGGTTAAAGCTGTAGTTTGATCTGTGATTGAAGCGTGAGTTTGGGGTCAGTAAGACTTAGAATTACTGTATTTTGATCAAATAAATACAGCCTTGGTGAGCATAAGAATCTTCTTTCAAAAATATTTACAAATTTTACCAACCATAAACTTTAGAACGGTAGTGTGTATATGTTAAAGTGTCATGTTTTAGTGCTAAGATGCTACATAACCTTTTCTGCAGAATGTGGATTTCTCACAGTTATGCTACAACACACACACTCAAGGTTATTGATGTGTCAGCACATTCCTTCCTTTTCAATTCAGAGACTTTCTCTCCTTTTTCTGATACAGTTCAAACCACCAAGGTTAGCAGAAATAGTAGGAAAACAGCCAATTTTCCAGTTAGACCATGACATTTCTGGTGATTACGGTATTTAATACTCCTTGAGTGAGGCTGACACAGGCAGTAACAGTGTTATTAAAATAGCTAGTGACATTCTATGATTATTATTAGTGAGTGTCTATTTCTTAATGTTTTTAAAAAGGGGAGTTTCTCAGTGTGGTGACCTTTACTCTTTGATTGACAAAGGAGGATAATGGAAATGTAACCCTCCAGATGGGGATGTAATGTCTGGAGACAGTTCAGGGTTATGGAGGTTAGGATCATCGAGCAGGGTCAATTCAGATAAAATCAGTAAGTTATTATATCAAAGCCTTTATTAGGCACAGACCAGGAGACTTTTGTATTTTCTGCACTCGGCCTCTGTGGTAAAATGTGTAGAGTGAGAGAGTAAAGTCTTAGTAACCGCTGCATTACATATTTTTCTTGGTTTTATGCATCTAACTTGCAGCAAAAAAATAAATATTTTATTTAAACCAACAATATGTGAGAAATCATAGCAGTTGTGCATAAGAATATGCTGACCTGCAAAAATGATTTTCTTATCAGTGGTTTTGTCATGTTTTCCAAAAAAATATTGGTTACAATTTATTTTAAGGTGACATTCTTACATTGTAATTACCCAAGTAAGTACTGAGTAATATTAAATGGGCTCTATTATGCTCTTTTACAAAGTCTTGATTTTGTTTTGGGGGTGTACTAGAACAGGCTCTCATACTAGGTTGTTCGAAAAACACATTATTTTTCACATATTTTACATTATTACAACACCTCTCTCCCCAGTCTGGCATGAACGGCTCGAATAGTTTCTGTATCAAATGAAGGCCCGCCTTCTGAAATACGAAATGTGCTGTGATTGGTTAGCTGGGCCAGTGTGTGTTGTGATTGGCAGCACTCGGCGCCTGGTCGGGAAATGTCATGCCCCTTACCATAGCCGCGAGCTTCAGTGTAAATATTGCGTCATAATCAAATCAATTTGAGCGCGATTTAAACCCAGATGATTGTAACCACTCTAAGTTCATCTGTCTTGGGAAAGCTAGAGAGTCTCAGACATAGTGATAACACTCGTTGCCTTCTCTAGTGCAGCTCAACGAGGTCTCGTCCCATTCGTTGATATTTGTGATATCACAAATCCCGGAAAATATGCGTTGTAGTCCAAACGAGTCGTTCGTTGTAGTTTTTGAAAAGGGATTTCTGTTAAATAAAATATCTCCTTTTGAAGTGTACTTTGAGCTTTGTAACTTTGCAAATCTTTTTTATGCTCAAACAGCAACATTACAGACTAACTAAAGTTGAAAAAGTGAAAAAGCATAATAGGACCCCTTTAATTAACTACATGTACTTATTATAGGGTTAAGGTTAGAATTAAGTTTAGGGTTAGTTACTAGTAGTTATACATATTTTACTGTTATTACAATAGTAAATACATTTGCAACTGCAAATATAGTGTAAATACATCACCTTAAAATAAATGTTACCTAAATATCTAAATCATTCTTCAAATAGTCAAGCAAAATTTAATATAATATTAAAACCCTGTAAATAGTTTTTTTTACATTAAAACATTGATGTGTATACTTAAAACAAACAAAAAAAAATGGTTAGTGAGGAAAGAAAAACTTGAAATATTTAAGAATAATTCAAAATGATTCTCTAAACATATATATCTTAATATATTTTCTAGTAACATTTTTACTGAAAAATAAAACACAAAATACCATTTTTTTATACTATATATAATTTGGCTGTAGTATGTTATTGTTATTAAAAAAGAATACATTTGAACAATTTTTGCCACATCACTGACAGACACACTGACACCACCAGCAGAAATTCCTCTGTATTTTATTAAGAATGAACCTGCAAAGTCAGCAACCATGCCCAAACCCATCTGTGTGTGTGTGAAATTTTCCTGCCAAGGTGTCAGTGCAGATGTGATGGATTGCTCAGATGTTTATCAACACACACACACCTCCCTGCCAAACATCTGTGTCCCACCTTTGCGTGCGGACCAGACCTCAAGCACCGGCATGGTGAAAGCATGTCACAAGACTTTGTGAGCTGAAAAAAACAGAGAGCCGCCATCTGGTTCTGTTTGGCCCAGACAGACTGTAACCTCACCCTCACTTGTTCCTACACTGCCCTATCCACTCAGAATGAGAGAGAGAGAGAGAGAGAGAGAGAGGACCCGACATAAAAGGATAAGAGGAAAATAGCCTTTATACCTTTCACCATACCAAAACAAGGCCAGATGGACAACTTTCCAGATGCTCTTGGTTCAACAGGATTTAGATACAGTATCTGCAGGCCTGCTGTGTGTGCAGGCAATATAGAGCTAACTGTAGGTCTGTTATTGCATTACTGATAAGATTGTGTGTCTTGTTTAGGAAAGAAAATATTTTGGTTGTTAAATGGGTAGTTCACCCAAAAATGAAAATTAGCCCATAAATTACTCACCCTCAAGTCATCCTAGGTGTATATGAATTTCTTCTTTCAGACGAATCCAGTCTGAGTTATATTAAAAATTGTCTTTGATCTTTCAAGCTGTTTAATGCCACTCAGCGGGTGTTGCATGCATCAGTTCAAAAAAAGTTAAATAAAAAGCGCCCATCCATAAAAAAAGTGTCTCACACGGCTCCGGGGGGTGAACAAAGGCCTCCTGTAGCGAAACGATGCATTTTTGTAAGAAAAATATCCATATTCAAAACGTAATAATCACTTTAATGTAGCTTGCACCAACAATCCTACACGGAAGCATCTCCGGGCTGATGACGTATGAGTTCAGCGTTGCGCATGCGCCGGTGAGTCTCGTGAAAACCAACGTTTGTTGACAGGAGCAAAGGAAGCAAAGTTTTCTTACTTTAGCAAAGGAAAACCAGTCTCCTCTTGGCTTATATCGAAATCCTCCGACATTCTTCTTTACAAATCCTCATTTTGTGCTTCTAATAAGTGACTGTTGTTTTGTTTTGATCTCTCCCCTGCGCTTCTGCGTGCGTAACTTCTGAGCGGCGCATGCACAACGCCGACCTCATACGTCATCCACCCGGAGCTGCTTCCGTTTACAACAGTGAGCGCAAGCTGGATTAAAGTGATTATTACGTTTTGAATATGGATATTTTTCTTACAAAAACACATCGATTCGCTACAAGATGCTTTTGTACACCCCCTGGAGCCGTGTGAGAGACTTTTTTTAAGGATGGGCACTTTTTATTTAACTTCTTTTGGACTGATGCATGCAACACCCGCTGAGTGGCATTAAACAGCTTGAAAGATCAAAGACAATTTTTAATATAACTCCGACTGGATTCGTCTGAAAGAAGAAAGTCATATACACCTAGGATGACTTGAGGGTGAGTAATGTGTGGGCTAATTTTCATTTTTGGGTGAACTAACCTTTTAAATATGGTGGTTTGTGTCACTGAATAAATTGCTGTCCATCTCAGATGCATCTTGGAGGCCATTTACACTTGTTCTTTTCATGGTGGGATAGTTGTTTGAACAGTAAAATTAATTGTGGGAACTTTTTGAATGTCACTTTTTAAAGATTCAGTTATCCCATATTTGTAAGATTAACATGAAAAAGTGACTGCAAGTCATTCATTTTTATTGGCATTTGGAGTTTGATGTGACAGAGAGGAGTTTAAGTTTGTGCAAATGACATGATGCAATGACTACCAATGGGAGTGCAGATAGCAGAACTGATGAGATCTGCCTTCTGATGCATTTGAGTACTACAATTGAGTAGAAACACCTGCTAACAAAAAACAAGACTAAAACTTCATACCTCCAGCAATTTAATCACTGTTAGTACAACCAAGTCTATAGTTATTAACACATCATGATTGGATATTTTAGAGGCCAAGTCAGCATTGATGTCAGTTCATCTTTCTAAAGTAGACTAAACCATCACTGGGAACCATTGACTAATGTGTTTAAGTGTATGTAATGCATGAATATGTGTCTTTACACTAGAAGCAAAACACAAAAAGTGAAACCATTTTCTATTTCTTTTTTGCTATACACTGCATTTATTCAACTATCTGGTTCATTTAAGGTGTTCATGTCATAAAAAACAAGATTTTCATTACTCTTTTGAAATAAAAGAGTTTAATGTACCATGTAGCTATTCTCTAACTTTCTCAACACTAATCTCCGGTCCACTGAGAATTTTTTTTTTAGACTGAGCAGAAAAACGGGCTAGTCAGGCATCGTCACCGTAATGACGCCACAGCCTTGAGTGCATTAACATATGACTGACTGCCCATATTTACATGTTAACACCTTTTAAGTGCCCAACGACTTGCCATTGTTACTCATTTCAGACACAAAGTGTTAGCCAATCATTTGCATGTAGAAGGTATTTAAGATTATAGTAGATTCTTAAAGTTACAGTAGCAAAAATGATTCCAGGGGCCAAAGAGAGAGTGAAAATGCTGTTGGTGCAAGAACCCATTATAAGCTGACTTATAGTGGAAAAGCTTCAAGGAAAAAGTAAACTACGTCTCTTTTAATGTTGTCTGTGGAGGCAGACAAGGACAGGACATCATAGACTTCAAGGCATCTTGTGTTTTTTTGTCCATAATGGGTATAGCTGATATCACATTACTACTCTTTTAGTAAGGGGAATCCCAGCCTAACTGAAGTATCATGCCCAGAAAAAAGGGTAACTGTCAGGGTCAGTTCAGTTCAGCTTTAAATTAATCTCTGTCCAGCCCTTCTCATTCATTACGAAAAACATTGGCTGGTTAACTTTGGTCTGAAATTTTTTTTAGACTCATTATGGTATCTGGTGCAGTTATCACTTTTTTTTACTGCCTTTCTTTCTCGTGTCTCATAACAGTCCTTATTGGCTTGACTATAAAAGCTTTGCAGTGTTGCCAAAACAATATGCAAGTACACACAAGGTACTGATACAGTGCTCCTTATCTCTGTTTGTATCTGTATCATTCATGCCAACACACACAAACTTTTTATTCTTACAGCTGCAGATATGAATGTTTCTAGCTATTTTCTTAGCCACAGTTTCCACATAGATAACCATGAAGATAAGTGAATTAAAGATAAGTGAGTTATCATAACCACAATCATGCTGTTTAAAGATAATGTCCCTTTGTAGACACAGAAACCAAACCTGACCAAAGCATTTCCGGATCAGTAGTTCATGCAATATCTGTATATGCGATATAACTGTATTCAGATCTGAAGGGTGGAGAACACATAGGCTATACGATATTACAGACCTTCTAACAAACATGTGTCAGCTGTGCAACTGCCATTGAGATGAATGGGAATGTTAACAGACAGCTGTCTCCAGATATTATAGACTTCCTCAGTGTTTGTTATGGGTAATATTAGCTTTAAAAGCATGCAGCATATTTTTTTTAAATGCAATGCCAATAATGTACCATCCAGGCACCACTCCTATACTATTTTTAACATACTATGATTATTATATTTATACTATTTTATTGAATCATTTTTAAGGTACTGTGATTTTTTAAATATTATTTTAGGCAATTTTTTAAAGTATTAGGATTATATTATCATAACATTTTAACTTTTTTATCATACTATTTTTTTAAACATTCTTTGTTTTTTATTGTACCATTTTTAACATATTTAGATCTATTTTCAGTAAATATGATTTCTTAATAATTGTTTTGAAATTAGTAATACATTATTATAAATATTTGGCTAGTATTAACCTAATATTGTTGCTGTATATCATTTATATGTGTTTTTCTATTATTCTACAAAGTTTAACTAAAATTAATAGTGTAGTCCCGTATTTTAAGCAACATTACAGTGTTTATTTGGTATTTCTTGGCTTTGGTACTTGAATTGAGATATTTAACTTTTAATTCTCAATTCTCTCAATGTCTCAAATGCTCAAAAACTTTTTGAACTTGTGATGAACTTCAGCTAATTATAGAAAAGGTTCGAGAATAGAAGCTAACCTGTGGTGACTCACACAAACACACCCTTGAGCTTTTATTGTCATCGGTTGGTTGACAGCTCCTGTTTTGTGCGTGCCCACTGACTATCATCGTGTTGGTGGTTGTGGATCTAATTTCCCACCTCCTGCTCTCAAAAGAACCCCAGGACACTTTGCTGTGGTCTGGAAAGTTCTGATCCGGTTTCATCTGGTTTAGTTCAAACTCTCTCTTTTGCTACCTCATATCAAAGAGATGAATAAACATCTAAATGACAAGAAACCACAGGTGTGTGGGTGTTTCAGTGTCAGGAGATCTGCTCTTTCATACATTAGTTGACTGTTAACGATGCATCAGCCAATTTAAATATCAAAAGCTCTTTGTATCAGATGTCATGACTTATTATAAAATGTATTTGACTGAAACTGATTCCTGTTACCAGAGTTTAAAGGAATATTTTTATAATGACTGTATGTCATATTTTACTCACCTTGATGTAGTTCCTGGATGGCTGGTAAACAAATGTGGCGTGTTTGAATACAAATTAAAAATCAAAAGCTGTTTAAATGAATTATAAAATGTTTCTTTTGTAGGAATGAATGAAGAATGAATGTTTTCAATTGTGTATGCTCAGTTTGTGACCCCTAACATCATTTACCATCTCAGGACCTTTTCTTGGCTTTCGTAATAGCCCATATGCTCTTGGCAGGATTTGGACTGTCACAAACTTCTCTGCAACTCTTTCCGTTGGAGGAAGTACTCATGAAACACTTTTTGAAGGTTATATAATGTGTAGAGTGAAGGTGCTCATCATCTGCTGTGGGTTTGTGAGGATTTTCAAACTGAATTCCACATTTTCTGTTCTATAATGCATACATTCCTCATCAATGTTTTTTGGCCTTCATACTCTGTATCTCTTTCTCTCTGCCCTAATAGTTATTTCAAGGGATGTTGTCCGCTCTTCACTCAGAGATAGATATTCAAAGATATCTGCTGAAAATCCAGAACGCTCATTCACGCAGAGTCAGTACAAGCACGAATGAAAGTGTGTGTTCTGCATGTGTGTGCTTAACAATCCCACAAATCCACCTAACATGGAAAAACTTATTCATCTGAAACTGATTGTACTGACTGTAGAGTACTGACTGTATTGATATATACAGTCATATCCATACTGTCTTTGATGGATACATTTTGAATCTAGTTTTTGGTGTATGTACTGTAGGCAGTCTGATCTGCATGACTGATTGCAGTCTTCACAGTTGACCGATGCCTGTCACTTTTAATGAAATGTGCAATGTGTGTTTCAGAAAATGTTAATGTATTCAGACAAATTGTGCTTTGGTCACAATGAGTGGTTTAAGTTTCATGCATGTAGTGAAGAAAACCCTGCTGGAAATCTAGCTAAAACCAGCTTCCGATGGTTTTACAAGGTTCTACACTGTTAAAAATAAAGTTTTTTTCAGCAGTTATTCCATAAAAGAACCTTTTGTGCAGTGGCAAGTTTCCATGGATGTTAAGGTTCTTCATGGAACCATTAATGCCAATAAGAAACCTTTATTTTTAAGAGTGTCCATTGACTAGTCTAGATGGTCATAAGCTAGATGGTGCTTTAAAAAGATGGACAACCTTGATGTTGGTCTGCTAGTTGGTGGTGCAGAGATTGATCAGGTAGATCATTTTAATCATTCTGATCAGTGCTGATAGACCACTTTAAACTAGTTATACGAATTTATATCACAATATATTTCTTAATATCGGTTGATACGATATAATTCCGATATCAATATGAACACTAGGTAACCGAGGTAAAAGTTTTATAAAAACTGCCAAGAACACCCACAACAGATGTCTGTACCTAAAAGCTTCTGAAAAATGAATTTTCCAAGTCTATGAATCCTCCTCCTATAAAACTATATAATTTTTAAGAAAAAAACAGCACAAATAAATTAATGTTTACCTTATATCAAACTATAGACTGACATACACTACCAGTCAAAAGTTTTTGAACAGTAAGATTTTTTATGTTTTTTAAAGAAGTCTCTTCTGCTCACCAAGCCTGCATTTATTTGATCCAAAATACAGCAAAAACAGTAACATTTTGAGGTTTTTTTTACTATTTAAAATAACTGTTTTCTGTTTTAAAATATTTTAAAATGTGATTTATTCCTGTGATTTCCAAGCTGAATTTTTAGCATCATTACTTCAGTCACATGATCCTTCAGAAATCATTCTAATATGCTGATTTGCTGCTCAAAAACATTTATTATTATGTTGAAAACAAATGAGTAGATTTTTTTTCAGGTTTCTTTGATGAATAAAAAGTTCAGAAGAACAGCATTTATCTGAAATAGAAATCTTTTGTAACATTAAAATCTTTTTGATCAATTTAAAGCATCCTTGCTAAATAAAAGTTTTATAAATAAAGTACATTTGCAGCGCTAAATAAAATTTCTATAACAGCAGGCAGGAGGCGCTTTTAGAGTTATAAAATGTACTCGGTTACTGATGTAACCTCGGTTCCCCTTTGATACGGGAACGAGTACTGCGTCTAGCTCACTAGTAGTGCAGCTACATAGCACGGCTAGCAACGCAGTACACGTTCCCATATCTCAGGGAACCGAGGTTACGTTAGTAACCGAGTATGTTCCCTTTCGATACTACACTCATACCGCATCTTGCTAGACGCATATGGGAACACAGTACAAGCACGCCGTGCTAATGTAGTGGAACGACTAAAAGTATAAAACTTCCATAAGCAAGCAATGCCCATAGAGAAGTTAACAACAACCCAAGGCTAAGACGGGCTGAGCTTCCCAAGGTCACAGCCGGCCTGGTTAATCGTTCCTGAGTACTCGTGTAACTTCGACACCCAGGGGTCGAGAGCTAACAGGTGAAACAATACCAGAGAGCTTGAGCGTGATATGGCCAAGGGCTCTCCGCCAGATCTGTTTACGCAGCGCATGTCACTTTAAGCGGAAAGGACCCTGGCCTTCAGGTCCCCTATTCACTTTACTGATGCCAGTGCTAGAAGTAGAGCAGTCTTCAGCGATAGCGACCGAATGTTGGCCCTCCAAGTGGCTGAGGAGGAGGGTCCTGTGTGATATTAATTCTGCTTCTGACTGGGCCAGAACGAGCCAGTCATCAAGGTAATTGAGAATGCGGATTCCCATCTGCCTCAGAGGGGAGACAGTCGTGTCCGTGCACTTCGTAAAAGTGCAGGGGGACAGGGACAGCCCTAAGGGAAGGACCGTGTATTGATAAGCCACTCCCTCGAAGGCGAATCTCAAGAATCGCCTGTGATGGGGGGCTATTTGGATGTGAAAGTATGCATCCTTCAGGTCCAGAGAAAAGAACCAGTCCCCTGAGTGAATTTGCACGAGGATCTGTTTCAATGTAATCAGCCTGAACAACCTGTTCATGAGGGCGGGATTCAGGTGTCTGAGATCGAGGATGGGCCGGAGGCCACCATCTCTTTTGGAGATGGGCCCCGGCAGGAACCACTCATCCAGACGGCTGCGAGATGACTCCTCTGGTGGAGACCACTCTAAACCCAGCTCTTCAACTGCTTTGGAGAGGATACGGAGAAGCTCGGCATTCATCCCATCTTTGGTGGCGCTGGGCGTGGACGATGGCGAGGGGGTGGGGTCATTCACCGAGCCCAACAGCTCCTCTGTATCCAATGCTGCCAATGACATGCTGTCATCAAGCAGCTCATCCTCACTTCCCCCAAATGAGACCAGGTTGCTCGCACCAGCAGAGGGATGCTGATCAGACTGGGAGAAAAGGATGGGAGAATACTCTCTCTGGGGCGAGAGCGAGGCACGCGGGATCTGGACTGACGTGGGCTTGCTTGCAGCCGGTCACTCGAGCCCTCTGCCCTGCTGTTTTTTCCTCACAGGTCCCTGGGAGGAAGAAAACGAGAGGGCACGAGGGGCGGAGTCGCTCTCTGAAAAGATAGCGATCCATGAGCGGAGAGAGGTGAGACTGAAGTTCTCGCAATGGGAACAAATAGCTCCCGTGAGTGCAGCTTCCGCATGGGATTTCCCCAAGCAGGAAACGCACTCCGTGTGGCCGTCATCGGCGTGCAGGGGAGACCTGCACGAACCGCAGTAACGGCGTGGCATTAGCAACAACGCCAAGCTCTTTTAGTAGCTCTTTTAGTATCACCGGATGGCGGCAGGGGAAACGGACCGGAACTGCTGCGTCTCTGAAGTGGTGGAAAAGCAGGTTAGCCGTGCTGAGAGGTCCCGATTCCAGCTGCGAAGGCGTGTCAATGGTGAGCGACTTCGGATCAGCTTGAAGACGTAGAGTCGTCGCTGAAGGAGAAGAAATCTGTGAATCCTGTGGCGAACGCCCGCTAATATAGCCAGATGCCACGCCCATTCTAGTGGGCTTTGGCTGGCTTTGGCGGACTTCGTCGCCATAGGCTCGTGCAGCTCCGCTGCCTAGCCATTGGTTCGTTTTTAATACACTGCACGAACCAATGGCCGTGCAGTTTCACTGCGTGAATGAAAAGGCTTCAGTTCAGGAGAAAAAAGGCTTTTTTCCCATATGCGTCTAGCAAGACGCAGTACGAGTGTAGTGTCGAAAGGGAACTAGTGGTTTCCCTGGTAACGGCTGTAATCAAAGCAGCTTCGCTCATGAACGCTACTTTATCAGATAAAAATAAAAATGTCATCGAAACTTTTCTGAAGACAGTCCTTTCCCTTCAGAGAGTCATTCATATAAAACACAATGTGCATTGCTCATGTTTATTTAACGAAATCAAACGCCACAAATAAATCAATGTATGGGAAACACTGGTAATATCAAAATATTGGAAATGTGTTTAAAAATCATATCACCGTTATTGAAAAAAATTATATCGCGATACATATTGATAGTGAATTATTGTCCAGCACTAATATCATCAAATCATCTGGTCATCTTAATCTGGTAGAATCTAGTTTTTCAAGCAGAAAAGACAAAAATGCCTTTGACCACCTACCACATCCCAAAAACAGTCTACCATGTCCTAAAAAAGACAAAAATGGCTTTATTAAGCAGGTTAATGCTGGTAGACCACTTTAAAACCAGCTACATGTTCTAAAAAAACAGCCTGACCATCTTAATCTGGTATGATCTGTCAAAATGTCTTTATCAAGCTGGCTTGTGCTAGTAGACCGCTTTGAACCAACCACTGTCCTAAAAACAGCCGTAACATCTTAAGTTGGTATGTTCTGTTTGACAGAGAAGCCAAAGATGGTTTTGAGGAATTACTCTAATGATGTGTCATCAAATCCAGCATGTTATCTGAACTTTTATTTTCTTTTTTCTACAGAGCCGAGGCTCTAAGCAGAGTGTGGCGTGTTTGAGTCCAGTGCCTGTGTTTGTGGATCAGGTGGAGCACGGCTCACTGGTCTCTCTAGATGCTCTGGAGGTCATGTCTGAGTGCGACATGCCCATCGCCTTCACCCGAGGCTCCCGGTCTCGAGCCAGTCTGCCCGTGGTCCGCTCTACCAACCAGACCAAGGATCGCTCACTAGGTATACACATTGATTTGCACATACTAAATTATATGTAAATACTAGGGGTGTAACGGTTTATAAAAATCATGGTTCAGTTCGATACGGCATAGTGGTGTCACAGTTCTGTACGTTTTAGGTACATTTTCGAAAAGGGGGGTTGGTGGGGTGGGGGTAATTGCTTACTTCAGAAATTAATATATATATAATTGCTTATGTTGGAAATATTTCTGTTTTAAACCACGAAGGCGAGCCAGTGGATATCACATAAGCAACGTGCAAACTAATGCCAGTGAACGTCTTAATCTCAGTCAATTCACTATGCAGAAAGCGAATGTAAAAACGGAATGACGGAGTAATGACGGAGCTTTTAGCATCTGACGCTGAATAATTTATGTTTTTTAGTCAATATCTCTGGCTATCGTCGATACAAGATCGTTGTCTTTCGACGCAACCCAGCAAGGGGAGGCTATCGTGGGGCTGTCCGCTACACCACTGGGCAGACAGCACATTGCCTGTTATGTCATTTGGGCTGCCTTGTTGAGCGCAGTGGCACTGAGAACATTATATTTCACACTCTTTAAGCTCTTTTATTTTCCAAATGTAATAGGATTAGTCCAACGAATCGTTCGGTTTGTAATGCGTACCGAACCGAAAGCCTCGTACCGAATGGTTCATTTCGAATACGTGTATCGTTACACCCCCAGTAAATACACACGTTACAAATATAGCAACCATGCAGACCTATTAGATTTATTAAATTTATATTCATTCATTCATTCATTCATTCATTCATTCAACTGCAGTCGGGAAAAAAATTGGGGGGAAAAAAACGCAATTACATTTTTTCACCCAAATCGTGCAGCCCTACAACTAGCTAAATAAAAACTATACAATACACATACAATATGTTTTCCCCATTTAATTCAAACTGGCAAAGGTCGCGGGGCCTGTCAAATTTTATTAATGATGGGTGTTCGATTTCTGCGGAAATCCGCTGAGCTTTCTGTGAAGTTTTGGGGGTCTGTGAATGAGTGATCTCGCACTGCTGCTTTACTTATTTCCCGTCTGCTGCTAAATGATTTAGTTGCAGAGTTAAAGCGTCTGTGGAAGTGTGTGTTTACTTACGTTTGTCTGTCTGTCTCTTGTATTTAAGTTCAATGTCATAACAGCGAATTCGGCTCTGTCATTACCGCTTCATGTAATGGAAATATACGAGGCTCCACAGCTGAAATTCATAGCCTGTACTTAACAACGCACAGGCATATATTACGGCACAGACTCATGCTCGTGGACACACACAGAAACACACGGAAATAGGACTCTTTTGCCAACATACACACACACATATAGTACACTATCACACTCTGTATTCTCCCTACATCCAGATAGAATGACGGTCAAACACACACAGGCCTTGAAATGGGAGCCTTCTCTGGCTGCTCAACTCTGATTGGTTGGTTTAAACAAGGACCAGATGGAAAGACCATTATGGGGAGAAATGGTGTGTTCACTCAGACTGTTCCCTCAAAATTCATCTGAGAAGATAGATATAGACAGACCTGCAGAGAGAAACTAGATGTTGTTTAATCAGGAAGGAACACAAAGGCAAGGAGACATGCATCTATTAGAGAGATTCAGCGTCGACCCGATTGCTGTAAGTCATCATTCATCTAGTTCAGCGCCAGCGGTATTTAGTTTCAGTCGCTGTTGAGAGATGTCGTCTTAGGTTTGTTTAAGACCTTCTTTTGAAGTATAGGTTCTGGAAGTAAAAAGTAATTTTATTTATCCTTTACAGAAATTTATTTGTAACAAAAACTTTTTGTAATTTTGTAATTAACTTCAAATATGTCATATTTTATTCAGTTGCATGTTGACGTTTAGCCAGTAGTTTAATATTGTGCCATTTATAATTGTTTACATCATTCGCAGTGCACCATGGGATGTGCAGTTCATGACTTTGTATAAGATGTTAAGTATGCAATCTTGTAATTATTAATTATTTTGGTTACACTTTACTTGAAGGGGTGTGCATAAGACTGACATGACACCTTCATAATCATGACATGACACCTACATAATCATGACATGACACATGTCATGAATATTAAGGGTTTTAATGCATGTTTATGACAACTGTCATTAAGTGTCATTCGCTCAGTTATGTAATTTTTAATGCAAAGATAACATTGTTTGAGATGTCTTTGTTATGGGCTATGGTTAGGGGTAAGGGTAGCGGTAGGGTTAGGTCAAATAATGTCATATTTGCATTAAAAATGACATAACTGAGCGAATGACACTTAATGACAGTTGTCATAAACATGCATTAAAACCCTTAATATTCATGACATGTGTCATGTCATGATTATGTAGGTGTCATGTCATGATTATTAAGGTGTCATGTCAGTCTTATGCACACCCCTTCAAGTAAAGTGTAACCATTATTTTTCTCATTTTCAAATGCATTTTAGATTCAAATCAAAGTTGGACATTCATTTCAAAGCTGTTTGTTGTTATTATTTGTTTATCCTTTTTTGTTGTTGGATAAAACTATTAAACGTCATTTTTTGGTATTTAAAATAACGCTGAAACTAAAACATATATAAATATTAGATTAAAAACAAATGAAAATGAGAAATGTTACTTTGGTAACTAATTGAAATAAAATGTAAGT
Source organism: Sinocyclocheilus grahami (assembly GCF_001515645.1). Classification (NCBI taxonomy): domain Eukaryota; kingdom Metazoa; phylum Chordata; class Actinopteri; order Cypriniformes; family Cyprinidae; genus Sinocyclocheilus; species Sinocyclocheilus grahami. The sequence continues at coordinate 2,478,777 of NW_015505301.1, forward strand.
TTAAGATGAACTACTAAAATTAGTATTACTGAAGTAAAAGGAAGCTAAAGCTAAGTAGAAATACAAAAAAGTAAAAATGGCAAAAGAACATTTTAGAAAAATGCTAAAAATTTAACTAAAATTAAATCTGAAAATATAAAAAATAAAAGCTAAATAAAAAATATGAATAAATAATATAATAGTATATAAATAATACTAAAATAACACTGATCCTTATAAATAATTTTCTGTAATTTCTCAAAAGATGGGAGGTTTCTGAAATCTTACTTATGTCTTCCGTTGGACAATAAGACAGTAGGATGATATAAAAAATCTATGTCTTCAGTTGGACAACAAGACAGTGGGATGATATAAGAATACATTTGTAATTAGAATGAATTACATTTTTCCACAGTAAACAGTATGAATGGATGATTGAAATGTCTCATGTGGTTGTATTAAAATTCATACAATTAGAAGCTTTTGCTTCTGAGGGTTGTCAAGTTTGGCTGAGAGTGTTTGTATGTGATTGTGATGAAAGCAGTAATTCAGATGTGGCTTGGCATTTTGCCCAAGGTGCTCGTCTGAATTATATGCTGTTGATTGTTTGATGCTCGGTAATTAGTTATTAATGCTGGTGAAATTGTAGGGTAGCGTTTCAGAAACTGTTCCAAACCAAAGTGAGTTGAATAAAAATACCGCACTGAATGAAAAAAGTGTGTCTAAAATAGTGGGAAACATTTGGAATCTCACAATTTGATTCATGAAGTCACAATTCATTCTCAGTTCCGATATATAGAAAATCCTTCTTTTTTGGTCTTTGCAAACTGAGTGACAACAATTATGATATTATCGCACAACATTGGATCCATTTTCAAATGTTTTCACTGAGCTGCATTCATCTCTTCAACACTTCATGTGGCTTATATAGCCAGAATTCTTAAAGTACAAAAATAGGTCTGCTTTTCTTTACTAGGGTATAAATATCCAACATGCTTTCTTTAATCAACATGCAGATCTGGTTTGGCTACATGAATGATTGTACAGAGCGGAAATGTAGCATTTGAAGGAGTGAAAGTTACATACATGCAGTGAGTGAGAACCGTCGTCTCGTTTCTGTGTCTGGTTTCTGTTTGATTGACAGTTTCGTAGTAACCACTGGAGGTTTGCAGACTGGTTTTCCAGACATCAACATGGCCTGTTTACAAGTACAGCAAACGCTCACATTCTCATTTATTCAGGAGTTGATGCAATTATGTGGGAGTTTGGTGGAGTCAATTTTCTCAACTTCTTTTTTGTGATCTCTCTTACATTTTGAGTGATTTTTTTTTGTCAAAAACACTATCTTTTGTTCAAAATCACTATCTATCTATCTATCTATCTATCTATCTATCTATCTATCTATCTATCTATCTATCTATCTATCTGTCTGTCTCTCTCTGTCTGTCTGTCTGTCGAATTAACTAATGTTTTATAATACACATTTCACATATATGCATTTATATAGTCCCTTGTGAACAAGTGACAAACATAAAACTCCCTCCATCCATCTATCCCAGAACATTCTGCCACACCCTACTGCTCTCTGTCTCACCCACATGCACTTCCCACCAGATTTTACACACCCACACCCACAACTGGGTGGATCCCTCATAGAGTATCATGGAGGAAGAGATAATTGACTAATTGATACGTACAAATGCATGATGCATCAGTGCCATATCAGATATCATCTGATATTACGGGTGTTAAATTGTCTTAATAACACTATTAAAAGTCATTTTAGCATTTTTCATACCGTACATGATGCCTAAACTCATTTAAAAATCATTGATTTTAGTTTTAAGTGTTGTTTTTAATTTATTACAAAATACTACAGCATTTTAGTTGCAAGTAGCTGCTCGAATAATGCCTTGAACTTTTCTCACACCGTTTCTTCTCTCTGTTTTTTTTTTTTTTTTTTTTTTTCAGGGGTGTTGTATCTGCAGTATGGAGATGACACAAAGCAGATACGCATGCCTAATGAGATAACAAGTGTAGATACAATTAGAGCTCTGTTCGTTAGTGCCTTCCCTCATCAGCTCAACATGAAGATGCTGGAGTCGCCCAGCACCGCCATCTATGTGAAAGACGAGACCAGGAACGTGTACTACGAGCTCACTGATGTCAGGTGAGTGTGTGTGCATGAGCTTCAGCCTCCTTAAAGTTTCAACAACTTACTATCTTCCTTCCTCATTCCACATGGCCTGCTTTCTCTAGTTCTGTGACATCACTTAACATAGGAAGTGACCTTCTTCGAAGTCCAAGTGCACCTCTGTTTCCTTTTCTATTGCTTTTTCCTTGAGAACCAACTCAGTAATTGAATCTCACGTGCATTAGTTTTACAGGAAATGTGCATTTGTTAAAGTGTTGAAAATGAATGAAAACTCATACATACTCTCCCTTATGTTCTGCTTGTGGAATATAAAATGAGATGTTTAGCAGAATGTTCATGCTGCTTTTTTCGAAATTAAAAGACAAAACAACAAAAGAAGCCTAAATGTGTCATGAAAGTAGTCCATACGACTGCATTATATTCCAAATCTGTCATATGATAGCTTTATGTGAGGAACACATTGAAATTTAAGCTTTATTTGCTGAAAATGCTGTCTGCCATGGCTTTCAAATCTTATTTGTGATACTAAGACTTCATATGGGTTTGAACAGCATGACAGTGAATACATGATGGCAGACTTTTCATTTTGTGGGAGAGTTATTATCTTATATGGAACTATAGCTGTGAAAAGTAATATTTTTTTTGAAACAGTCTAGACTGTAAATAAGACACCCTAGCTCACATACACATGAACAGAACATTATATTTAGATTTCATTTGAACCAAATTGCTGTCTCATACTTTAAAATACCTCACAGCATTTGTTTCTCTGACTTTAAACCAATAAACCTGACTGTCTATCATACGTCACCCACCAGCACAGCTAATGTTAACATAACACTTATGTCACACTTCAAACAAACACTCCCACATATTTTCGCTCTCATTCTCTGGTCTTTCGTCTTTCCCTCCACCCTCAGTCTACAAACACTTGTGTGTCCATTGCTTTCCTTTCCGTATCTCTCTACCTATTTACAGAGTTATGAATTAACCACAACACATTCTCAGTTAGGGATCACATTTGAAAGACCCCATGTAATGAGAGCTGGAGTTTTGTGACTTTTAGTCCATTTCTATGTGCTAGTATACTGCTAAAAGTTGACAAAATGATACACTACTTCTGAAAATGTTTTTGAAAGAAGTCTTATTCTCACCAAGACTGCATTTATTTGACCAAATTTGATTGTAATAATATTTCACAACATTACTGTTTTTATTGTATAAAAACAGTAATGTTGTGAAATATTATTACAATTTAAATAACTATTTTCCATGCAGATATATTTTAAAATGCAATTTATTCCTGTGATGGCAAAGCAAAACTTTCAGCAGCCATTTCTCCAGGCTTCAGCGTCACATGATCCTTCAGATATCATTCTAATATGCTGATTTGTTGCTTATGAAACCAGTGGCGTTTCGTAGGTTTTAAAATAGAGGAGGCACACTAATTGGTCTGGGGCCGATTAATATTATTATTTGCTTAACCACTTTAAAATGACTTTTTTGTTGCGTTTAGTCAGAAAACATATAATTTCACTTACCTGGCATATAACTTGAAGCAAACATCCATCCCTTCTTAAAAGTCTGTGTTAAAAGAGAGCTGCCTGTTGTGCCATTTAATTAAGCCGACTGCTGTAGCCTATATCCAGCTTAGGCGTGTTCTCCCTTTATTTTTAATTTGTATATATATATATATATATATATATATATATATATATATATATACTGTTTGAATGACAGCTTGGTAAATCTGTTGGCGATCAAATATTCAATATCGCTACTCATCATAAGTACTTCGTACATTATCAGCGCAGCGGGAGACGTTCAAACTAATACGTAATTTACGTCTCTGTGATGATTGGTTGAAATACCAGAAGGGAGGCTAGCCCCCCCTGTGAGGTTACTTTTCTCAACACTCCTCAGCGCTGAAAGTGAACACTCGATGGTGATTGGCCTTTTTTTTTTACCAACGGAGGCACGAGAGCTCAGCTCTCCCCCGGCCTCCCCCTCCTGTTCTCTATCACCTAGCAGTTGTAAAACATCAGCAGATTCGGCACATTCGCCATAGAAAAGTGGCGCTTTCCAACTCCAGTAACATGTTATTACAGCTGTGAAATTACAAACAAAAAATACACATTTTGAGACATGAACTGAAATGAATTGTGAATTTTATTAACATTAAATCGTCCTCCTCCCATTTTCACCTCAATATTTTGGGGAAGCTGTGCCTCCCCCGACGAACCGCCACTGTATGAAACTAAATTTATATTATTAGCAATGTTGAAAAAGTGATTTATTTTCTAGTTTAGCATTTTTTTTTAAATATAAATATTTTGTAACATTTTAAATATCTTTACTGTTATATTTGTCATTTGATATAATGCATCTTTGCTAAGTAAAATATTAATTTTGAAGAAAAAAAGAATAAAGCATATCAGCCCTTCAGTTCCTCCCACCAAAACATAGTTTCAGCTCAGTAAATACGTCAGTATAGGAAAGAATCATGTGACCCTCAAACGATTTCAGGGTGTCTTTAAAGACCCAACCAATCAAAAACTAATTTAATCATTGACTTTGTTTGCTCAGATCTGATGAAATTATCAATATTGACTCATACTTATATTGTCCCATGTAGACAGAGGAGCAGACCTTCTCCTTACATTTCCATGGTGATGTAACTTGCACTTTGATACGACTCCTTTACTATCATGGCTGTAAATCAGAATTATAGCCACATGACCACATATCAGACTTCATAAGAAAAATGCTCACGTCACTTTACACAACTAGTTTCACACACAAACACATTATGAGCGATCCTGGTAGACAGAGACTTAAAAACATAAATAGACAAGCTTGGTTACTTATAGACAGTTAATGTTTTCGCTTGATGCTGTATTAGTAAATCATTCTTGGACCTACAGAGATTTGAAGTCTGGACATTAACGGACATCTCAGACATGGATCTTGTCTCGGAGAGCCGTAGCTTCTCACCTCCATTTCCAGTTTCTCGCTCCAGCTCGCCTGTGTCTCTCAGTGAATCGCTTCATTCTCACGATTCCTTTGACCTTTCTCGCTGTCACTCTCCGCTCTCACGTGTTGACATCTCGCCAGCCCTAGTGCACCCCGTTGTGGCAGAGCTGAGGGGCCGAACTTTAAGGCACCGTGGCCGACCCCGTTCGGATGGTGACATTTGGTCTGTATATGCAACTGATGTGGATTTTTCCCAACACAGGAGCATCACAGATCACTCCTGCTTGAAAGTGTACCACAAAGATCCAGCGCACGCCTTCAGTCATGGAGCCCGGCCAAGCAATGGAGACGCAAGGGTGAGTGCCAACCTAGTGTGGACATTTTTGTTAAGACAGAAGGCTTAATGGAGAAATCGTCTCTTTAAAAAATTAGATAGCTACAAATGTAGCTTGACTGGATTTGTACTTGGTCCTCATATTGTGAAATGTATAATTGTGATCTAAATACATCAGACTTTAGAACAGCTCTGGTTGGCTGGTTTTTGTTAAGGATGGGTCTGGATAGTTGACAAGTCACCCAAAAACTGACTTGTGAGGTTCACTAGTCTAGCTACGCTAAAAGAATGAATTTATGTAAAAAATATATATTTATTATCAATGTAAACATATTAAAAAAATCAAAAAATTTTCAGTTTTAATCCTATAAGTGAATTTAGGCGCCAAATATGCCTATTTGTACCTATAATTTGAAATCTGGATATTAATTTTTAGATTTACTAAAGATTTAACAGTGTTGTTAAATTATTGATGTTTTAAAGATTAACCTAAGCTTAAAAATAGGATAAATGAGCATGAGCAATTATATGTACAATATCAACTGATAAATATACAGTATCGATTCATACCAATAAATAAACATCCCTAATATCGACCGATATATATATATATATATTTCCGATATCATACTTATCAACCATGTGTCTGGTAGACACGACCCTAAACGAGCATGAGTATAGAGTGCCTCCCTACTTGTTGAAACAGACTAACTACTTGATTTTGAAAATATGCTCTTTTGCAAATCCTCTGTAATGCCCACATGTTGCCACTTTTTTATTTTTTGGCATGCTCAGAAGAAAGAATGAACTGAGGGCATTATTGAAATAACAGGTCCCTTCTCGGCCTCCAGTCTTCTGTTCGGCCGTCTCCAGGGGTCCCTCTGCTCTTCACAGTTAGATTCACCCCCACCCCGGTCACCCCGCTCCAATCCTTTCATGTCCGTCTTTGTCCCCCGGGCCTAATTTCAGGGGGATTGGATCAGGATTGAAGCAGAATTGGTGGAAGCACTGAATAGAAAGCAAAGGCTTTTTCCTCGTTCCTTTTCCTCCCATAATCCCCTCTAATCTCTTGCCATGCCGGCCGTGTTTGTTTGGCGGTGTGATGTAACGGAAATTAGATCGCAAGGCTTTCATTTTCTCTGTGTGTTTCCCCAAATTTAACAAGGTAGCCCCAGACTTTTGTCTGTGGTAATCCCCGGTCTGGCTTTGACCAACTCGCACAGCTAATATGCATTTGATTAGAGCTTTAGACACTGCCATAAGAGCCCTTAAGGGAAGTTGTAGAAGTTCCAAGAAGTGAAGGACTTTACTCACTATATTTTGTTTGATTTTTGTTTTAAGGCTCTTATTAACATTTCATGTCGCTTTCAAGAGTATGCGTGCAAAGTTAGAAGTTGAAAGGCTTATTGTTTGTGTCACATGCCCGTGTCTAAGTGGATTAAAGTATGTTGTGTGATGACTTAAAGTTGTATACGTACACACGAGAGAGAGAGAGAGAGCGAGAGAGAGAAGGAATACAAAAGGTAGAAACTATTATCTGTTCTCTGACAAGAGAGCGAGAACAAGTTGTACAGATAATTGCCAAAGTTCACAGAAACAGTGTCAGCGTTTGTTATTATGGCAGTTTAAAGAGAAGTCAAGATAGATTAAAAGTACAGCTCTTTTATATGGCATTATGACTAAGCTTTGTATGTTAGTCACACAAATGTGTGACTGTGCAAGTGTTTGGTGTTGGGTTGTCCTCTAGTTTAAGTTAGGTGTTGGGGGTAACGCATTACAAGTAACGCGAGTTACGTAATCAGATTACTTTTTTCAAGTAACTAGTAAAGTAACGCATTACTTTTTAATTTACAAGAAAATATCTGAGTTACTTTTTTTTCCCAATTTATTGACTGACAGCTTTCCTGTCCCCATGTTGAGAGAAATTAGAAGATGTTACTGTAGTTCTAAAATAAATATGTATATGCATTAATTCATCTCACTCACAAAAAACAAAAACACAGATTCAGTATTCCTCAAAATGAATAAAAATAATGCAACTCAGAATATGACGCAAACCTGCAATAATTAAATGTTAAACAACACAAATATCCTTTATGTATTTAATCCCATTCTGTTAACCAATGTCTTTGCTTCTGACCTTTGATGATCCAGTTCAACCATACTAAGCAAAAATTACTCTAGACAAACTTTTGTGTCTTTTTTTTATTGCTGAAGTGTGTTGAAATTTCTTCTTCTGCGTTCTACTGTACAGACGTAAATTTACTTTCGCTTCAGCCTGAGGCTTATTCATGTCACTTTTGGTGTGAAAAGGCTTTTATATTTGCCAGAATTATAACTTTTTTTATTTTAAAAACAAACAAGCAAGCCCTGTGCAGATTTAAAAAGTAACGCAAAAGTAATGTAACGCATTACTTTCCATAAAAAGTAACTACGTAATGTAATTAGTTACTTTTTATGGAGTAACGCAATATTGTAATGCATTACTTTTAAAAGTAACTTTCCCCAACACTGATAGTAACACATGTAACAAGTCAAGAAAAGTATAATCAGCAAGAAACTGTAACAGACTTTACAACAGAGCTGTGTTGGGGTTCCTGATCACTATAAATCCTGTTCCACCTTCAAGAGGTTATTGCATAACAGCTATCAAGGCTTCAAGTTCTTTGTGCAAGTTCTCGCATGCTTTACCATGTGACCGACAAGGATCATAGGTTTGACGCCCAGCTCATATTGTGTGTCTGTATAAACACAGCAGACACTTTGCACGAATAGGATGTAAAATAAGACCTGAAGAATTTAATATATGTATATTTGCAAAAAATGATTAGTGAAATAAGGTGTTTAACTGTCAGAAAATAATTAACAGTTTTGGAGACTGCTGTTTTTACTAAATTTGAGATGTCTAAATGCATCAGTATATTATTTCAGTAGAGTATGTGAAGACAAATGATACTTTTGTGTGATTTTAATAATCGGATTATTAAGGTCAAGACTGAAGCAGGTGATTAATGCATTAAAGACTATACTTTTCAGACAATGTAGATAGCAGTTAAATAATAGCTCTTAAAACATTTTAAAGCATTGTATTTTGTGCCTCTAATGCTGTAATGTGACAACCAAGTTTACTATATTTATGGAATTATTTGTTTGTAGGTATATGCTGGTCTGTATATGTATCAGAGTGATGTTATATGATCTGAATATCTTGAAACTTGACAGTGCAAATGACTTTAATCTCTCGTCATTCAATTAAAAAGCAGGAAATCCAAAACGTAGCACTTTCATGCCACATGAGAGTCATTCCTCTCTTTCTATCTTCCCCCTCTATTGAAAAAGGAAACATTTGATATCAACACACTGCAGTGGATGTTCATAAACAATGGTCCTTGTGTGCATGAAAACTGAGCGTAAATCAATATGCCAATGAAAACTTTTTTATAACATATTTAATTGTTGATATGTAAAATAAGACAAACGGTTAATGGTTTATTGACTCATCTTTGTCAGGCATGACAGGCAAAATGACATATTGTATAAATATGGAAATAAATCCGGTAGGGAGGATTGCCTGCAAATCTCCTAGTCTAATTGTGTTTGGTTCAGTAATTCAAATAAGTCGAGCTTGATTTGAAGCCAGAACACACATATGATGAAGACCATGTTCAACACACACTGATGTTTTGACCACAGTTGTTGCTATTGTAACTGTCAGGGGACAAGAGATCCAGTATGCTTTCTTCCAGAGCTTATATTGAAGTACACTTACACACACATGTGAATAAGCAAACACACACATACACAGAGACACATGATCAGGCCTTCTCAGTTCAAGCAGGCATGGAGATAGTCAGACAGGTTTAACAGACTAATGAAATAAGCCCTGCACCTGTTCAAATACACTATTTCTGTGTGTGTCTGTGTCAAAGAGGCTTGATCATTGTCGTAACTTCCTGTTGAAACTTGAGGCCAAAAATATACAGTGAATGAACTGCAGCAGTTCCTTTACTTTTATAATAAACTGAATAAAAGAAAAAGTCACATGATGAAAGTTCATCACAAGTAGCTTTTCCACAAGTTGAGATAAATATATATATATATATATATATATATATATATATATATATATATACTGTGTGTATATATATATATAGTGTAACATTTCATTCACACAAATACAAAAGGGCATCATGGGAACACAAATGACACTAAGATAATGCAATAAACATTAGCTTAGCAATATTAGATGTAACGTACACTCTTAAAAATAAAGGTGCTTCACGATGCCATAGAAGAACCTTTTTGTCTAAATGGTTCCATAAAGAACCTTTAACAACTAAAGAACCTTTCTTTTTCGCAAAAGCTTCTTTGTGGCGAAAGAAGGTTCTTCAGATTATAAAAAGGTAAGAAAGAGATGGTTCTTAAAGCCTTTTAAGCACTTTTATTTTTAAGAGTGTTAAACCCTAATGTACATAAGTGGTCATCAAATGTGAAGTGTTACACAGAGAATTCTGGGTCAAAATGTGTCAGTTTATGGTTTTCCACTGTTAATTATAAGATGCCATGGTAAATTTAACAGTATTTTACTGTAGAACTAATGTCACATTAGATATATTATAGCTTTTCACCATATAGTAAGGAAACTTACCATTAACCAATTTCTTACCGCAACAGTTTTATAGTCTTCTACCATTAAAATTCAAAGATCATTTGAATGTGTATTTTTATGTAACACAAATGTCTGTGTGTTGAAAATCCAGCCGTTAATTTAATTAAAGTGATTTAATGAGATTGTTTTAACAGTAGTGCACATATCCAGATCTGAATCTCTGTATCCGTACCCACACGCACACACACACACGTGCGCGCGTGTGTCTAAGCTCATACGCATGCAGCTGTGTATGTCTCAGTGCCAGTCTGTTAAAACAGCAAGCGGATTATTGTGCAGCGTGACTGACCCCAGTTTACAGACGACAGTTAATTTGAAACAGACCCATAAAAACCAATGCAGTCTGCTAAATTCTGCATGAATGTATGGTCAGACTAGTCTCTTTTGACCGTCTGCATGAAGTTTGGTCCAATTTGCAGAACATTCTGGCCAAAAACTGCCTAAAGTTTTGTATTTCGGCATCCAAGAGGTGTTTTTGGGCAATCTAAAATCGATCATCTCACAGGTCTGTGTCAAGAATAATGGCATCTTTTTCCTACACTTAAACTTTCTGGTTGTAGGTTTTAATAAGGCCTTGTGGCCATTTATCTAAGAGAGAGAAAGCAAGAGGAGCAGAAAATGAGGGGAAAAGGGGGCATAAGAATTTGTCTTTAATCCCTCTTGGGCCAAATTCAAACCAAATGTTCTCATTCCGTCATCTTTTGATTTCTTTTATTTATCACAGGTTTAATGTTTCATGTCAGCCTTCCTCCAGCAAATTCTCTACCTTTTAAGGTAATGCACAGAGAAAACGAAGAGATGAGAACCTGGAGAGGTTGAGACAGGCAAAAACTTTCGTGTTATTCAAACAATGTTGCTCAGGTAACATCTGGAGGGGATTTTTATGCCTTCCACTGTATCAAACTCCAACAAATCTGCATTCTGCTCCCTATACATATTATACTGTGCACGTTAATTGTAATAAGCCAGTGTTCCACTAGTGCTAAAACTTTTCACAGTACTGTAGATTTGCAGGTAGGTCTCTTGAAGCATTTTGGAGATGTTGCCACAGTTCCTCTGGATTTAGTCTGTCTCAAGTTCCTTCATGTCATCGCAAGCAGACTGGACCAGATCTCTGTGTGGAGCACTGACTGTTGTCGGATTTGTGCATACAAAAATCTCACTGGGTTATTACAATTAATGGTTAAAGGAATGTTCGGAAATGTAAATTGATATTTCCTACTGACACACTACAGCAAAAGATAGAAATAACTAATTTAAAAACCTTTTTTCAAAAATGCTAATTGCCTAAGACTTTTGCACAGTACTCTGCATATATATATAGTTTTTACAAAATTATTAAGCTGCACAACTGTTTTCAACATTGACCACCAAAATCAGCATATTGTAATGGTTTCTGAAGGATCATATGACACTGGAGAGATGTATAGCTGCAGAGAAAATTACATTTAATACATGACTTTTAAAAATATGTTGCATTAGAAAATGGTTATTTGAAATTATTGTATATCATAATATTAATGTTTATAATGTATTTTTGCTCCGATAAAGGCAGTCTTGGTGGACATAATACTAGAGAGGTGGCAGGAAATGCAGAAATGAGATTTAATATTTTGGTAAAGTGGTAAGTGAATTGCATATTTACTCATGGGATTCACCACCATGGTGATATGATGTTGCAAAATATCACGCTGGTGTCCTGAGGCACATAAAGACTTGGAAGTCTCACCTGTTCTGGGTGTAGCCTGTACGCTGACTCACCCCCAGATCAATGCTCTCATTGTTTGAGATTCAGAGAAGCAGGGCAATGCTTCGAACCAAGGAACATCATTCTGTCATCTTTCTGTTATTTTACAAAGCTCTTTGGCTTAAAGGCGCGTTCTTGTCTGTTTCTTCTCTGTGTCTCTGCTTTGTTTGTTTTCTATTTTTGGATGATGCAGACATATTCAGAAAAGAAATGCTTTGCAGTCTACTGCCTCCATAGGCAGCTGCCTTCTAAGGTGTATTCTAATAAAACGGAACCTGATTTGATTTGGTTCTATTGCTTTAAATGAGTTACTGGTTTAAAAAAAGACTTTCTGCTAAATGAAATTGGGCCCGAGGTGATGGAAAAGTCTCAATGACTGTTTTGTTTCTCTGCCATTTTTAGGTACCGAAAAAAGAACACGTTTAGTTTCACTCTAAACCAGTTTTTCTCTGAATTCTGTTCATCTGTCAAGTCATATGGTTTTTCCTGTTGCTCCTCATTGCTGAGTTTGGAGCCGGATACATCTGAGTTTGTCTGTCTAGTATCCTCAGGCATGAAGTTTTGCATTCTGAAGTGCACTGATCGGAAATCTTTCATCCGCTCAAGTCATATCTGAAATCTCAGAGCCTTATTCTTTTATTTTTTGTTGCATGCAGTTATCAGATGCAGATACAACTTTTTAAGTGGTCTTAATGGTTGTATGTTGTTGTTGTGTTTCCTGTCTCCATCTGTTATGTTTACTGCTTGTTATTTCTGAATGACATGGCAGTTTATCTGCAGCTTATCATTTGTTTTTAGTAGATTGTGGTTATCCAGGATCATCGCTTTATGGATGCAGACTCTGTTTAAAGCAATACTATATCCACTTGTGCCTTTTAATTACATTGTGGGATGTATATGAACCTTGACCACCTATGTCTGAGTGCACACATGCACATACTTGCACAGTTTTGCCAAAATATGAGCTTCCATCTGAAGCGTATTAGTGTGATTAGTCTACTCTGGGGGACCTTCTTGGGTGGTCAAGTCAGATCAGGCTGCCCATGGATTACAGGTGCTCTGAATTTAGATGGAACACAATGACATATTATTTGATCCAAGCAGAAGGGGGGTTTTTAACCATGAATACCATGATCAGTCAGTGTTTCTTTCTTTGACTTCTTTCAGCCCTTTCATTTCACATGTGAAATGGAAATGTAACACTTCTTTCTCACTGTGATGAATGCACAGAAAAGCCTTTAGACTAAACTAGAGCATTTTTGTGTGTGTTCGTCAGTGTTGTTATTGTTAATTGAAAAACTAAAACTGTTAGAAAATAATTTGTGCTTATTGAAATAAAATCTAAAAAATTAAATCTAAATATTAGATGAAAAATAGAAAAACTTAAATGAAAATGAGAAATGTTGCCCTGTCAACTTTCCGAAATTAGAAAAGTTTAAAGTACTGAAATTACCAAAACTGAAATAAAAACAAATTTAAAATCGTATTAACTCAAAATATTAATAAATACTATAATAGCATATAAATAATACTAAAATAACAATGGCATTACTATTTATGTTTAACATGCAAAGTGTAATTTTGGAGTATTTAAGTATTTTTAGTGAGTTTTATTCTCTATTTTTAGAGATAACATTATGGTTCTAAATATAGAAATATATAAAAAATATATTTTTTTAATGTGATATCAGCAAGTATTTTTTGAGATTTCAATGGATCATTTTATTTTACATTATTTTATTTTTGCTGCTTAAGCCACTTACCAAATACAGGCCGTGTTACCAAATACAATGAACTTTTTCTGTTCACATCACATATTTGAATACGTTATGTGTAATTCAAAAATATCTTTTTTTTAATATCCTAAACCAGGCTTAAGCTGGCTAAAAGACCAACTATGACCAGCAAACCAGTTTAGGCTGGTTTATAAGCTGTTTTAATTCAACTGGATTTCTTATGTTTGAAATATTTTCTCTCTTTTCATGTGAAATCTTATGTCCTTTTCTCTCTCATTCAGGTTCACAGGGAGATGATGTATGCTGGACCGAGTGGTCATCCTCTCCGGCAGCCCCCGATGGGTCCTCCTCCACCCCATATGCAGGGCTCCATGTCCCCTACCACACCTCATGCGATGCCCCCCTCCCCATCCCGTATACCCTTCGGCCCACGCACCTCAGGCGGTGGGGTTGCCACGATGCCACGTGAACGAGCAGGACACACACTTCCCACCCCCGCTCGCGCATCCTCCCCCTGCCCGAGCGCCATCCTCGAGCGGCGTGATGTCAAACCTGATGAGGACGTAGCTGCAAAGAGCATGTCGCTGCCCGCCCGAGCCGAAAGTCATTATGCTGACCCCTATATGTTACATCACCATGCCCCGCCCCCTGACACAGTAGACCACGCCTACCACCGTGCCACCATGCGCTCTTACAGTAACCCCAGCGTTCCCATAGAGCCCACGGACCATCCTTCGCTCTTCCGACAGAAAAGCAAGAAGTACACAGATAGCCAGCTACCCATGCTAGGCTCCAAAACCCCGCCCCCTTCCCCACACCGGATGGGCGAGATGCGAGTGATGGACATTCACACAGTCCAACCGCAGAGTTCCATGACTCTCGAAAGGGCATCCCCTATCAGACAGTCATTTAGGAAGGAGGCTACTCTTGCTATGGATACCATGGTAAAGGCAAGAGGTGGCATGGGGTCCCCGGCCACCCCTGATCTTCAGGTTCACAATCCTCTTGCCCCCTCAACAGACCCTCAGACACGGTAAGTCATCATTAAGTCTAAACGAGATATTGAAGCATGAAAATAACTAACTTTCCATCTACAACATCCCAGTATACATCAGCATCCGTGATATGTTCATAATCTAACTCTGCACCAGTTTATTGTCTTCCACTGCATCATGGCATTCCTTAAATGCATCCAAAACACATCAACAATGTCTTGTCTAAGTACTAGCAGCTATTATTGGATGTGCGTGTTAACATTTAAATGGAAATTTGTAACCTACTTGTCGATTACTCTAACAAACATCCAAAAGAGAGTCAAAAAACAGTTTGTACGTAGTAAATGACCATTGTAGTAAATTATGATCATTGTAAATAAATGTAAGTGTTCACTTAATAAATATTAGCAAATATAGACATACTGTATATTAAAAGTAACTGAATCAATAGGCAGTGCAGTACCAACAAGTAGAAGCTCAATAGCCTATTATAAGCAAGTATGTTTCATTTATAATGTTTACCCTTTAAACTGGTATCAAATTTTGTACTGGTATTGTCCCTCATAACTGGTGGTATAAAAATATCCCTTTATCCCTAGTTATGTTCACGTACATTTTTTAGGGTTGATAATCTGTTTAGCCCGGTTTGCTTTCAAGAATAAAGCTTTACGTAACTCAGAAAAAGACTTTGAACTGTAATTCAGTCAGCTTTGTTTTACTGTGCTGGTTAAGTGGACTTAATTGTACCCTTTATGTTTGTCTGTGCCTTGTAAGTCAGATTTATTGTGCTTGGCGATGTACTCGCTGGCTGAGAACAGTCAATACAGAGAGTCAACATGCTAAACTGTTTTTAAAGGGCAGAGCACATGCAGGCCAGACGTTTCTAACATTATCTTGTAGAGCAAAGAAATAGTGGTTTGGTGTGTGTGTTGGCACAGAAAGGGCAAATGGGCAGTTTAGCATTTAAAAAAAAAAGACTTTAGTTAATCATCATTTGAAAAGTTAATGTTTTTGATTTATTGTGTTTTTTTGTATATGCTAAGATCATAGGCAGGGGTCCAGATCATACTCCCTTTCGCTTAATGCTTTTTGTAGATAGGATTGACCTTAAATCAAGGAAGTGTTTTATAATTGAAATGTGGTTAAAATGTTGCCAATAGATTTTTTTTCTTTTTAATTCAAGTTGTTTTTTTCTGTGCAGTTTCACATAAAATTCCCACTTTATGAATGGCAGCATACGTTTAAAAATTTGGGGTTGGTAATATTTGTTAAATGTTTTTGAAAAGTCTTATGCTCAACAAATGTTCAGTAAAAACAGTAATATTTTAAAATATTATTACAATTTAAAAATACTGCTTTCTCTTTGTATATACTGTATATATATATTTAAAATGTAATTTATTTATTTGACGATGAAGCTGAATTTTCAGCAGTCATTGCTCCAGTCTTCAGTGTCACAT
>NW_015505301.1:2495540-2497889 GCF_001515645.1 Sinocyclocheilus grahami
CATCTGGTTTTTTTCTAGTGGTCAACATACATGCTTATCTATTATTAGTAATATAAGGCAAATTCTGTAATACTCTCTCACCTACCATCAGCATTCAGCAAATACACATTTATATCATTTAAACAAGTCTTTGAATATCTCATAAACATTTAATTTCACAAACTTTGGGGAATGCAGCAGTGTGAACTTCTGAAGTGTGCATTTGTAGACTTCATAAAAATGTTTGTACTATCAAACTTTAAATTCTTGGTTTCAAACTATGCTGCATTATATTCAGATGGCCGCTGTCATATTCATGTCATATTCACTGTGTAATGTATGCAAAATTAGCACATTATTAAAAAAATATGATTCCTAGTGCTCACAGACTTGCCATATTACTGACTGCCCTTAGTGTTTACATTGTTCACTTTCTTTTTATTAATATTTTTTATGTGTAAATAAAAATACTAATAGGATTACAGAATCAAGAAGTTGCCATCTGAAGTATGAATCTGTTTATTTGTGTTATTTTCATATAATTTTAAATAAAGCAATTGTTATACATGTGTTTTTACTACATTTAAATTAAATAGTGTGATATATACATTGGTTTTATATCGGCCAGCCTGCTCTCTAAGATACTGGCATTGGCCATAAAAAAACAACATTGGTCGACCACTGTGTGTGTGTGTGTGTGTGTGTGTGTGTGGTGGCTCTTGCAGCAACAGATTGTAATGCAGGGTAACACTTTATTTGAAGGGGTGTGCATAAGACTGACATGACACCTTCATAATCATGACATGACACATGTCATGAATATGAAGGAGGTTTTATGCATGTTTATGACAACTGTCATTAAGTGTCATTCGCTCAGTTATGTAATTTTTAATGCAAATATGACATTATTTGACCTAACCCTACCCCTACCCTTACTACTAACCATAGCCCATAACAAAGACATCTCAAACAATGTCATCTTTGCAATAAAAATTACATAACTGAGCGAATGACACTTAATGACAGTTGTCATAAACATGCATAAAAAACCTTCATATCCATGACATGTGTCATGTCTTGATTATGTAGGTGTCATGTCATGATTATGAAGGTGTCATGTCAGTCTTATGCACACCCCTTCAAGTAAAGTGTAACCTAATGCAGTGGCTGTTGTGCATCCCAAAAATCCGATCTTTTCCCACTCATCTGTCACTCAGAATTGCAGAACTGCCACATGTTTCTCACTGTTTCCACACACACACGCTGACAAGAACACAGAGAGCGAGTCACTCAAACAGCATAAGCCGCAAAAGAACAAACACGTCTACACGCTGTCTTGCGCACTCACATAAATATGTACTTTTGCAAGATTTGATCTGAAATGCTGTATTTTCAGTTATGCTCAGTGGAGTTTGAAATGTAATCTTGCCAAATGTTATGGTCAAATATGGGTACAACAACAAATATCACATCTCCTTAAGCTTAGGGCCAATATATGTGAATATGTATTTGTTAAGGCACTTAAATTGATAACATCAACAGCATAATTTATTGAGCTATAAAAAGATTATAAATTCCCTTTTTAAAAAATCTATAAAACTTGGATCATCACATTATTTCCAGCAATCCGTCTACATCTATGTTTATGTCAAATAACTGTCACACATACATTTGAGAGCCCAGTCTGACGTCTTAACATGAAATACTTTTGTTTGTGATTGTAGGTCATGTTTTTGTGTGTTTTTGTGTTTTGTTTAGGAGGTTCTCCCGTATTAGCGCCAAAAGTTGCTGCAGCACCTCCTGAGCGTAGCCCCGCCCCTACACCACCACTAGGCCCCGCCCCCTTGCATGTCAACCTACACCTGTTCAGGAAGAATGTCTCTGAGCTCCGCCTCCAACTGCAACATATGAGACAATTACAGGTAATGAAAGTCAGTTAATATCTTGAGAAATCTGCTGTTATAATATGCATGTTGTCCTACATTTGTTCAACAAGTGTCTTAATGTTCATTGTTATTTTAACGACAACATGAAACAACATTCATAGCTCATTTATCTAGAGTAACGTGACAGATTTACATTCAGTAAAATAATATTCAGGGCAAAATTATTTGAAAGTTTTACATTAAAATCATTATAACACACTAAAGTTAAAAATGTTGGGGGTCAGCAAGAAATATTTTTACCTTTATTTAGCAAGGACGCATTCAATTGATTAAACTTCACAGTAAAGACACAAATAATGTTACAAAATGAAGTAAATGTGTGTTTTCAGCTTCAGAATCAGGAGTGTGTGCGTGCTCAGATAAAGCGTGCGGAGCAAGAGATCAGTGTGAAGCTGACTGAAATGCTGAGACGACAGGAAGATCC
>NW_015505301.1:2499635-2500393 GCF_001515645.1 Sinocyclocheilus grahami
CATACACTAGCTGTTATGTATCTTTGTAAGTCATTGTAAGCCCACAGGCAAGCACACGACCCCCCAAGAACACCATATAAGAGACTTGGTGGCAAAAATGTCAAGAGCATAATGTGAAATCTACACTGCCCTCTGGTGCCACAACAGTGTCATTTCAATATTGATCAGATAACTGGATGACAAAAACACAAGTTTATGTGGATGGATTGGCTCATCAGTAATAATATAAGATATTTGCATTGCTATTTGTGTCATAAGTGTCACATGTGTGTAGGGATCTGGAGCAGTATGTGGAGACACTGAGGACTGACTCCAGCCCTGCTGTGTCTCAGAGAGCCGTGACGCTGAAGGAGGTAGAGGAGGGAGCAGTCAGTCTGAGGAAGGTGGGCGAGAACCTGGCTGGACTGAAAGGTACAACAACATAAATTACTCACTGAAATATCTCAGACAAACTAGGAAGGAAAATC
The DNA here is from genome assembly GCF_001515645.1 of Sinocyclocheilus grahami. Classification (NCBI taxonomy): domain Eukaryota; kingdom Metazoa; phylum Chordata; class Actinopteri; order Cypriniformes; family Cyprinidae; genus Sinocyclocheilus; species Sinocyclocheilus grahami. The sequence goes on from NW_015505301.1 coordinate 2,500,103, forward strand.
CTCCTACTTAACTCTCAGTCATGTTTCATGACGACCGACATGCGTAAACAGGTTAAATGTCAGACGCTTTCCCAGCTGATGATGACACTTAGTTTAGTAGCAAAACATCATGTTTTCCCTGCAGGGGAGTTTCCAGCTCTTCAATCCCGTATGCGGGCGGTGCTCAGGGTGGAGGTGGAGGCTGTTAAGTTCCTCAAAGAAGAGCCGCACAAGCTTGACAGCATGCTGAAGAGAGTCCGAACCCTCACGGACACACTCAGCAACCTTCGCAGGTACAGACAGAGAGACAAA
>NW_015505301.1:2501675-2502211 GCF_001515645.1 Sinocyclocheilus grahami
TGACCCTGTTTCCTCAACACCTGCCTCTGAAAAACCAGAATCAGCTGTGGTTGAATCCCTCAAGACTGCCTCGGTTGCACCTCAGAGCTCCACAGTGAGGTCAGAGGTTATGCCGTCAAACCCTGTGGTGATCCACCATGCCCAGGCCTCTCCGGTAGCTTCACAACAATCCCAGCAATCAACAGCACCCTCACCCATTCCCTCTGCCGCACAAAGACGAGAGTCTACCCCTTCACCCACCAAACAGCTCAAAAAACCCTCACTCGAGCAGACACTAATACCAAATAACAGCAGTAATGGAGTCTCTTCTAATGGCATTCATGGCAAAGGTCCTTCTCCAAACTTCATTGAGGAGATCCACGCAAGCCGCAGCAAGAACAAGAACAGAGCTGTGTCAATAGAGGTGAGTATTGTGCATGTTAAACCAAATGAATGAGGTGAAATTGTGCATTCCATTATTTAGTTACTCGTTTGATTGGTATCTTCAGGCGGCAGAGAAAGAATGGGAGGAGAAGAGGCAGAACATGGGTCATTAT
>NW_015505301.1:2503972-2504575 GCF_001515645.1 Sinocyclocheilus grahami
TATGTTTTTTTTTTTTTACTTTGTCTGAAATACAAATAATAAAATAAAAAATAAATAAATAGTTACATGAACTTTTATTTATATTTGTAAAAACATTATTATAAATTAAATAATAAAATAAATCTAATAATTTTAATTGAAATTGTAATTCTATTTTTAAATAATAATTATTATAAAATGAAATAATTATATAAAATGAAATAATACAATTCAAATATAAATATAATTAAATGAATATAACTTGTTTCATTGGAGGGTGAAGAGGAGTCCAACAGTACAGCATCTCAGCCTGAACCAAAATCTTCTCCAGAGGTGAAGCCCAAACCCATTACTCCTCCACCTATCGCTGCCTCGGCTATTACTGAGGAAGACGATGAGGGAGACAAGATTATGGCAGAGCTACAGGTGAGATACACATATAAACTCAAACATACATACACATGCACACTAATGCAGACTTGTAGCAAGCATAACTTCATGTTCCTAAAGGGTATAAATGTTTATACATGCACATGCTCACTTACTTTCACTAACTATAGGTGTTTTGGTGTTTAAATGTATTGGGTGTGAAATTGCTTTGGTGTGGGTGTTAAGATGCTTTGG
>NW_015505301.1:2505899-2506719 GCF_001515645.1 Sinocyclocheilus grahami
ATGTATCAGTAAAATGCAACTTAGAATTGGTTTGTTATTGAGGATTTTAGAGGACACTTTCAGCTAGCAGTCTGGAGTTCAGAATTTGTTCTTTGATCTTCTCACTTTGCTGCATGCCTGCTACTTTATAAGCCTCCTTACTTATTTAATGGGTTTTCAGTCTCACTTTCTCTCTTTACCTTCATTTTCACAGTATTTTCTCACTGTCAAAAGTTGTGCAGTGTAATATAGAATTTACAGGTGAAATATAACCAATAAGAACCAAATAACCAATAAGAATACAATCAAAATTGTATTCAAAATGGAAAAAGTTGGAAACTGTTGGTACATTCAATACAAATTTAAAATTACATTTTCATTGTTCGTTTCCCTTTTCTTGTGTATAATTTTGAGCTGTTTTCTCAGATTCATTCACAAATGCCTTACTGTAGGTCTAGCTCCAGATTATGATTTTAATCCCATGAAGTTTGTTTTTTATTATTAATCCCATTCATTGCATATTTTAAAATATGATTATTACTGTAGAGAAAATAATTTGTCTTTATATACAGCTGTAACATATTATTGGTAGCATTAAGGTTAGAAACATATTTTATGACAATGCTTAATATTAAAAATATTTTGAAATATATGGTAGAATATATGATCCAAGAATGTGTTGCGTCAAAAGCAGCCTATATGTTTTCAGTGGTCTTAGAGTATCTTATAGACTACGGTTGATTCTTTGTGAAGTGATGTTGTTTCCCAACAAACCACAGAATACTGAAAACCAAGACGACAAGAACCCTGACACAGATGAGAATGGCAACAATACAATTCG
>NW_015505301.1:2508263-2508679 GCF_001515645.1 Sinocyclocheilus grahami
TACAAAACCCTTGACAGTCTAGAGCAAACCATAAAGCAGCTAGAGAACACCATTTGCGAAATGGCACCGAAGTCTTCGGAAGAGCCTGAAATATTGTTGCACCCTGGAACTCAGGACAATAGGACTGAAGAGAGTCCAGGGCACTCAGAGAAAGGACTTTCTCCCAAAATCTTGGTTCCAAGGTCGACTTTTGCCAGTAAAGGTCCTGGTCTACGAAAGAAGACAAAACCACAGCTCCTTCCTCGGCCTGCCATCATACCAACTACTGGGGTCTCAGTCACACCAGTTCCCACCCAGCAGGTCTCTCTCTAGCTCCTACTACCTTAGCAAAGACTATGGGTCTGTCCCTCTCCTCTTGTTCACAACAGTTCCACCCTATCCAGTGACTTCTGAAGATCCTTAGCCTTTCCTGCAGT
>NW_015505301.1:2509149-2512460 GCF_001515645.1 Sinocyclocheilus grahami
ACCGGGCACCTCAGAGAAAGAGAGGGCAACAAAACCGCAAAAGCTTCAGGACTCTCAGAGGCAGTTCCGCCAGGTAGTCTTATCATAGGACCACTTGTCCAGTCAGAAAGACACACACACCTAGGCATAGACTGAATGCTCGAGAGGAAAGTCAGTTCTTGCAGGGCTTGTATTGAGAGGGGGAAAATAACTAACAAAAAACCTGATGATACCGAACAAACTGTTCTTTGGTTAAAGGCCTAGTGCCGAAAGCTATCTTTGAACTGTTGACGTTTTTTCCTGCTACATGTTTTTTGAATGGCTGTGACCGAAGGCAACTGACTGTTATTTCATAATACCATCAAATGCTTCTGCATGTTTGCTTTGCTTGTGGCTTTGGTGCTGTAAAAGACAAACTAATTTACAAAAGTGAAAGAAATATAAACACCACAGCCACTGCTTACCTAACATTATTGGATGCTTAGACTAGGGTCTCTTTAACTAAAATACCACTGACATCTAACCCCTACACACTCCAATGACCGTGACACTTCAACTTCCCTTGTAAGTCAGGATGCTTCTCTGTTTAACCCATTTTTGGACCCTTTCCCTGTATACCTCTCGGAGGAATCTGCAAACCTTGGCCTCAATGCTCAGGGTCCACAAATCCACTAAGTTCCCATTATCCTGTGGATGCCTTCCCAAAATTGTACCTCCTCTATTCCTCCTGGAGCCTCCTTTGGTTATCAGTACTGGTTGGTTGCACTCATTCTGCGCAATACTCACTCTAAAACGTATAATCCTACCGTCCCTCACCTTCACTCTCCTTTCCTTCTTACAGTCTATTTAAAGTGATTTTTTTTCTATATTCTCACCCTCAAGACAGATAGTTTTTTTGTGTGTGTGCCTTTAATATTTTCACCTATATATGTAGTTTCTGTGTCTTTGATAATCTATCATGATTAACTGTAGATCCCAGTAGTATGATTTGAAACATGCTTAGAAATTTTGATTCCCTATGTTGACAATCAGTGTGTTTTGGCATCTTTGTTTGCAGGCTAATGGAAGTGCTAAGAGATCTGGAGGAGATCCCAAATCCACTTCTCCTACCGTGCCTGCTTCTAAAATTCCTGCTTTTTCCTCTAGTACGGGAAAAGGCTTGTCCCAGTCTGATTCTACTAATATTGTTAATTCTTCTTCTCCTTTATCTTCCTCCCTTCCCACTAGCAAATCTTCTATCCCTCCTCCTCGATCCAATTCCACCCCCTCCTCTCATATCCCCTCCCTCTCTAATGGTTCTTTCAAATTTGCCCCTCCCACTCACAGCACTAAAGGCCTCTCTGTTCCCACGCAGACACAAAACGGTCGACCTTCCTCCTCTTCTTCCTCTTCCTGTTCCCACTCCCCTTTGTCCCCGACTATGTTGAGTCAGAGTGTGAAGAGTATCCGTACCATTCACACACCCAGCTTCACCAGCTACAGTCGGCCACACAACGGAAATGCCAATAAATCAGCTATTCCCACGGTAACTCTCGCTAAGGATGCTGCGTAGAATGCTTCGCAACCATTTATGTATCTCTTAATGAGGTGGAGTCACTCCTGATTTTACTTTGATTCATTTTTAAGTTACGATTTTATTTGTTTGAACAGATAATATTGTTCTATCAGAGTGAACTTTGTTTTGGCATGACTTTGGTTATTGCATGTTATTATTTTCTCTGTTAAAGTGAAAGGCCATCATCCATTAATCAGTGTTTTAAACTTGAATCTCTGCAAATCATAAACGTATAAAAAGATAAAATATTTTATTTTAAAAACTAAAGAAAACTATTTAATTGCAGAGAGCAGGCTCTTGATCAAGGATTTTACAGAGCACTTCATTTGAAAATAATGTTTATTTTTCATACAAGTTGAGAGACTAAAAAGTATTCTAGTCAGTAGTAAGAGTATGTAAACAATGTTTTGGTTATTAGTATCCTCTAAATGATTGTAGATTTTTTTTTTTTAAGTTGACAGACATTGGTTGTAGCCATAATAAGTGAAAAAGTACTGTAAATATATTAACCATTAATACAATTTGACAAACATTGTGTCTGTTTTTTTTTCTTTCTCTCATGCACTGCCAATGTCTTTAAGATTTATCATTATAAATTGACAACAGTTTTGCAATGAACAGTTCAGGTCTTTTCAGTAGTTGTGCCTATTTGCCAAAGTTTGTATTTTACATCTTTACAACTGACTATATAGTATGTGTTAGACATTTAGGATAGGTTATACCTGGCTTAACCTACCTATGTCACAGTTCCTTGATTTACTCATGCAGTTTATGGCTCTTAAATTAGTATTGATGTCTAAATGTAAACTAAAATTGTAGTGATTGATACAATTGCTCTCTACTTCACATGTACATACTGTAGCATCTCTATTTCAGAGATTGTCTTTAGTTTTGTTAACATATTGTACCAAAGTTTATTTCTATGCATGCCTATACAAAATTGTAGAAAGAGAGAATGTAATAGAAAAAATCATGCTTGCACAGATAGATTTAGTAAATGAATGTTTTCTTTGGTTTTGTATAGCTTTAATTGCAGAAGCAATCTGCAAAAGAGTGTAGGTATTAAAGTTCTGCATGCTTGTTGTTCACATGGCCTCTCGGCTATGGTTTCTCCACTGAAACACTGCAAGTCCTTCTATTAAACATTTTGGCAGATAGTTCAGCTGACTTGTGTTTTTTATCCTATATATTTTCTTTTACATTTGCATAGTAATGACATTCAGTACACATGTTGTGAACTCTCTACTGGTCAAAAATTTAGACAAGCTTTATTGAATGTATGTACTGTATGCTGTAGTCAAAAGGTTTTTACATTTAGGAATCTGAAACAAAGTTTGAAGATTTAATTTGTGTTGATTTGTTTAAAATATTGGGGAATTTCCCATGTGTTAATGTATAGTTTCAGTGACAATAATATACTAAAAATTGTAGTAATACAGAATACATGTACAGTGGAGATCAAAATTAAAGAACAATTTATGAATGTCATCATTCAAAATTTGAAGTAATTTTAGTTGTGGCTATACCATGTGTCACGTTACGCTGTTGAGGGAGCACGCAGGAGGCACGAGTAAACGAGAACTGTCTTTAATCAAGGAAACATAGAAGATAATCCACAATAGGAGCTGGGCAAACACGTAGAAACAAGTAGACCTGACAAACACAAACTGAACAGACTAGGACTTTTAAACACAGGGCAATCAGGGGAACACAGGTGACATCAATGGAACATAAACTAAACAAGGACAGGAACATGACCAAATAAGGAAACACAGGA
>NW_015505301.1:2512827-2523475 GCF_001515645.1 Sinocyclocheilus grahami
GGAGCCGAGGGCTCTGGCGACCAAGGCGGAGATCCGGAGATCCGCAGCGGAGCTGGAGGCTGGGCACTGGGTCTGGAGTGGATCTGGCGAGATCATCCACGGGGCAGGTGGTGGATGGTGACCCGTTTCTCGCCAGAGTCCACTCCACGAAGGCAACGAAATCCTCTCAAGGACCATCTTTGGATGACAGCGCTCTGCTTGCGGTGTTCAAGCTCGCGTCATAGAATGGTCCGGGTAGCTGGTGGTGCTTGCTAGCAGCTGAAATAGTCTCGTATGGTCCTCGAGAGATCTCTCCCCCTGCTCCAGCAGGAGGAGGAGGAATTCTGGTCGGGTGAAGGGATCCATAACAGGAAACACAACAGAAACAAAAACACTGAAAGAAAAATGAGTAACTGTTGGTCAGGTCTTCTGTCACGTTACGCTGTTGAGGGAGCACGCAGGAGGCACGAGTTAACGAGAACGGTCTTTAATCAAGGAAACATAGAAGATAATCCACAATAGGAGCTGGAAAAACACACGTAGAAACAAGTAGACCTGACAAACACAAACTGAACAGACTAGGACTTAAACACAGGGCAATCAGGAGAACACAGTTGTAATCAATGGAACATAATCAAACTAAACGAAGACAGGAACATGACCAAATAAGGAAACACAGGAAGGACTATGGGGGGCAAAACAGGTCCAAAAGTCTGACACCATGCTAGTAGAACAGTGTTTTACTAAATAACCAAGGCACTTTAACAAAAACCCTTGGAAAACACAGCGATCAAAATTAGAGAACAGCAATGACTGTAGCACGAAGAAAGGTAATTAAAATTTCTGAAGGAACAGCAGTCAAAAATTACTAGTAAGTGTACAGGCCCATGCTTTGAATGATTTCAGCACATCTGCGGCCACAGGACATCACTAGTCTCTCACACTGCTCTGGTGTGATCTTCCAGTCTCTTCCACAGTTTGGTGACTGTAGTGGGTTTCTTAGCCATAACTTTTTCACCAAGGATTTTCCAGAAATTTTCATTCGGGTTTAGATCAGGACTCAGAGCTGGCCGTTTCATTATTTTAATGTTTTCAGCTTTACCCGTCACTGCAGAGTGCACTTTCAGTGCAAATTCTCTTAAACATTGAGACACTATATGCCAAGACAAATCCTTACCCTGTTCAGCACTGAACTGGCGAGCAATTCCACTGGGGGACTTGATTGAGTGACATTGTAAAGATGCCAATTTTCTAGAAATCACAGATTTGGCACGGCCAACTTCTTTTGCTGTATCTGCTATTGGCCTACATCTAACCTGCTGTCAGAGGGTTTCAGTCACTTTAGAATGGCTCACCATCTTTTAAAGTCAGTGAAAACTGAAAACTTAGGCTGTCAGTTAAATAGGGTTTGTCATATAATTAAGGAAATTAGCATCAGGTACCATATTAACAGCAATAACTGGGATGTATCTGAAAGTGTTCTCTAATTTTGATAAGTGTTCTTTTTCAAATATCTCATTTAAGTTTTTTATACTGTGCTTTAGAATGTATTTAACTCATGAAATATGCTTAAAAATGGCGCTTTTGCTCCTGTTAGGATAACTTCAAATATGACTAAGTAGTGACCTCGAAATTGTAGGTTGTTCTCTAATTTTGATCTCCACATACTCCATAAATGACCAGCTTTCTTACTGTTATTTTATAACTTAATAAACCCTAGCCTAAGTGGATTTGCACACAAATAGCTTCAACATAACTGTAAATTTGAACAACGCCAGGTTTGTTTTATGAAGAATTGTTAAGATGCAATCATCACGTACAGCAGGTAAAGAGACCAGTAGAGGGTGGTGTGTGTTAATGGGGATGTTGTAAAAGGGCCAATTCATTTTTGTGTGATACCTCCTACTGAAGTCAAAGCATATGACTAAAAGAGGAAACAGATGAGCAAACACAACATTCATTTGATCTATAGCCAAAGGAGGCATTTATTAAGGCTGGCTGCTGGTGAAGACTATAACCTACTTGTAAGTACGGAAATAAAAAGCGCAATACTAATGATATTAATATTGTTGACTTTTTATTTTTTTTAAAGGAAAAATGCTTTCTTAGTGACTTTTAAAATGTTGCTTATTTAACAGTGATTTTACCATTTACTTTGGCAAACTGAATGTTGTTTGACTTAAAGTTCTTAATGCTAATACACGTTATAAATATATATACACACATTTAATCAAAAATGTCTGGTAATTTCTCGTTATTTATGTTGTTTTAAATAATGATAATAAAGCAGTATTATCATATAAATAGACCTTTTAAGTTCAAAGGCATATAGTCAAATTGCTAGTCAAGTTGTTTGAAAAAAAAAATTTCAACAATCACTGTGTCACTTTCTGCCGTTCTGGAGAAAATAATTTTGCTAAAACCGGGTCAAAAGTTGAACACACTTTACTGAATACATAGTGTGCAGAACTGTAGGCAAATGGTAGCTACTAAAGAATCTAAAACTACAATTTTGATTTGTTAAACATTTTTGTAAAATGCCCACACTTCAGTTTGTGAATGTATAGCTCCAATGACTCTACTGTTACATAATAATAACACAGAATACAGTCATTTCCAAACTTTTTTTTATACATTATCATAAATAAGCTAGATATAATATCTGATACTTATTCTGACTCTTACCATTCTCCAAACAGAAGCTCAGTCTCATAGTATAGACCTGCGCTTTGTCGAATCACTCCATGGAGGGGATTTACCTCAGCTCTCACTTGGAGAACATCCTGCTCTCAACCTTCTACATTGTCATCTTCATCCTCTCAGTCCCGAGTAATGCCCTGGCACTTTGGGTGTTCTGCCACCGCAACACCAACAACACCCCTTCCAAAGAGTTTCTGAAGCACCTGGCTATAGCGGACATGTCTTACGTCTTGGTGCTCCCCATGCGAGTGATCTACCACATGTCAGACAGTCACTGGCCTCTTGGTGAAGGCGCCTGTCGCGTGGTTGGTTTCCTGTTCTTCGTCAACCTTTACTGCAGCATGTATTTCATGACTTGTATCAGTGTAGACCGTCTGTTGGCTTGTGTTGTACCACACAAAACTCACAATCTGAGAAAGACCAGGAATGCCAAAGTGGTCTCTGCAGTGCTGTGGGTCATGGTGACTATTTCCATGTTGCCTGTCCTATTCTCTAAAAAAGAAGTGACTAGACAAATGCAGAATGTGACAGTGTGTGAAAAGCTGTATATAGAGAAGTCCTCCAATCCCACCGGTGCGTTGGTGTCCACTGCTATTGCATTTGTGATACCTCTGGTCACCCTGAGCATTTCTTACATTCTCATATTTGCCAAAGTAAAACAGATGACTTTTCAAGAACGGACGCCTGCTCAGCGTAAGGCAATGAGAATGATCGTTCTAACCGTGGTTAACTTCTTGATTGCATTTGTGCCCTATCATATCCACCGATTTGTATTTATCCTACAGCATGACGACATGTCAAGGTCAGAATCCGAAAGACAAATGTTGCATTTAGGAAATCGCATCACCTCAGCTTTAACATGCGTAAGTGGCGTGTTGGATCCTGTCATGTACTTCTTTCTGGCTAGAAATTACCAAGAGACCCTGCTGCAGCTTTGTGGCAGAAACCCCAAAGATGAACAATCCACCACATGATCAGACAAGACATGAAACGACATCTTCTCAGCGGTTAACTACCAGATATACTGAAACTTAAAACAAGGTTTAGTGTGAAAGTAGAAGTGGAAAAGGTATGGCTGAATTCATACCGATTCATTCAGAAACTTGTTGAACCATGATGTGCAGTTTGATTCTTTCTACAGCATATATGAATAAGTAGGGTTTGTGTTTAGTTTACTTTTTTATTCCGTCAACAATTATCATTTATCAAATAATTGATCATATATCATTTTTTGTAAATACTTTCAGTTGTTCAAAATATGAACAAATAAAATATTCTTTCAAAATCTCATATCTTTCAAGGTCTCCACAAGCACATTTTACACACCAGCGCTCTTAAAATTAAAAGTTATTTATCGTCATTGATGGTTCCATGAACAACCTTTAACAACCATACTATTTCACAAAAAGTTTTTTTTTTTTTGAAAAATAAATAACTAAATGTTTCTCATAGTAAGAAAAATAGGTTATTTTAAGATCTGATCACCCTTTGGAATCTTTATTATTAAAAGTGAAATTTTCTGTAAATTTCACATTTTTATTTTAAAATGCCACTTCAGATAGCTTCTGTGCTACTTCTGCAGTGTGCAAACATGGATTGTGTTGATATGTATGTTCAGTGCATACATTTAGAAAAATCAATTTAGAAAATTTAAGGAAAATTAACTGTCCAAATTGACTGCATGGACAACATCATTTTTGAGTATCTGTAAGTAAATAGTAGCTAACAAAGTTAGCTGTTCTGATAAGGTAGACTTTAAAAAAACATCAATTAAGGTTAATGTTAATCACAGACCGTATTAACTTATAAACTGCTATTTAAATAGGAAATTACACAAGCATCCTATGGCCTACTTACGAAAACGCATTTTTTGGTCACACTGTTCTGATTAGGTATTTAGACTTAGAAACATCAAGTAAGGTTAATGTTGATCACAGACCTTATACCGTATAAACTTCTATTATAAAAGGAAATTACATAGGCAGACCATGGTCTACTACAAACTAATTAATCATGGAAACCGAGGCTTACGTACGAAATGAAAAGATTCACTTTTTGGTCACAGTTCGGTTCTGTCTTAGTAAGTTCATCGTCCTGGATCTCCTCAATCCTCTCGGTTGGGTGGAGTGTTTTCTTCTTCACTCTGTCCCACACATCGTCTCCAGGATGACCGCAGGGTTCAAGACCACAGTTTAAGGTGAGGTTTAATCATTAGATATGCAGATATCCATGTGTTTGATTTGATGACACTGTAAAAGTTGTGAACAACATGCTAACCCAACAATACATGTCAAATTAAACCAAATACCAATTCTTAGGATCTTCAGATCATACTTCATCTCAACTTCTCATAAATGTTTTCTTCTTCTTATTATTATTTCCATTGTGGAACTGACACTGCAAGTGCAAACACGATATAATGTATTATGTTGTACATAAACACGCATTCAAAATATAAACACATTTGATTAACACATTTTTAAAAAGGAAGGTGACAAAATCCCCCATAACTGAGTAAACAAAGATACAGAAATACGGTCATTCCGTGCAAATCAACCACATTTGAGAAACTGCTTGGCTTTAATTTAGTTAATATTTTTTTCTGAAGAAAGACAAACATGCATTGATGAAAGCTAAAATATTAAATGGCATCCATGAGTATTTACGTCTATTTGGACACTTTCTCCTAGTAATCCATTGTATTGTAAACCTTAGATTGTGAACCAAATTACAGAAGGAGGAAACTAACTTTAGCAACTCCGCAATCATAATTTGTGACCCTGGATCACAAAACCAGCCAGGTTTTGACATCACCTGAAAGCTGAATAAATAAGCGTTCCATTGATGTATGGTTTGTTAGGATAGGATGACACCCAAATCTATTTACCTTTAAAACACAATGACAAGAATGGTTTCGAAACATTGCTTGCATGCTTAGCTGATGTAAGATCTTGGATGTCTAACAACTTTTGGCATTTAAATGAGGGTAAGACGGAAGCAATTGTCTTTGGACCCTCTGTGGGTAAAGGAAAACCAAATTTTAACTGTGATCACTCCAACATATTAACTCCGTAGTTAAGTCATGTTTTTTCCATCTTAAACTTCTGTCAAAAGTTAAATCTTTTTTATCTTTTAAAGATCTTGAAAGAGTCATACATGCTTTTGTTTTAGCATGTTTGGACTATCGTAACTCCTTTTATATTGGACTACCCCAATCCTCCATGTCACAGCTTCAAATGGTCCAAAATGCCACAGCCAGATTTTTAACTGGGGTTCGTAAATGAGAACACATTACTCCGATTTAAATGTCTCTTAATTGGTTGCCAGTGCGTTGCTGTTTGTTTTTAAGTCTTTAAATGGTCTGGCACCTTCTTATTTGTTAGATCTTGTAAATGTGAGTAGGTCTGCCAGATGCTTGCGATTCTCATCAAATCAAAGATCAAGATTGAAGTTGAAAGGTGACCGTGTGTTTGCAGTGGCCGGTCCTAGGCTATGGAACAGTTTTTCCCTATCTGTGAGATCTGCATCTTCTGTATATGATTTTAAATCTAAGTTACAGTCTCATCTTTTTACTCTTGCATTTAATCCATTATAATTCTTGGTCTCATTTTAACTTCTATTTAGTGTATTATTTTTTTTAATTATTATTCCTTTTTATTTTACCTTCCTCTTTTGTACAGCACAGTGGTCAACTCTTGTTGTGTTTATTTGTGCTTTATAAGTAAATAAATGACATGAATATTTGGCCGAGAATGATACAACTATTTGAAAATCTGGAATCTGAGGGTGCAAAAAAAATCGAAATATTGAGAAAATCGCATTTAGATTTGTCCAAATTAAGTCCTTAGCAATGCATATTAAGTCAAGTCACCTTTATTTATATAGCGCTTTTAACAATACAGATTGTGACAAAGCAACTGAACAGCATTAATTAGGAAATAGTGTCAATAATGCAAAATGACAATAGTAAACACTCATTTTTCAGTTAAAGACAGTTCATCATTGAATTCAGTGATGTCAACATCCAGCTCAGTTCAGTTTAAATAATATCTTTGCAATCATGTCAACGATAACGCTGGAAATGAAGTGTCCCCAACTAAGCAAGCCAGAGGCGACAGCGGCAAGGAACCAAAACTCCATCGGTGACAGAATGGAGAAAAAACCTTGGGAGAAACCAGGCTCAGGCGGGGGGCCAGTTCTATATTACTAATCAAAAATTGCGTTTTTGGTTGGTCTATTTGTAAAATCATTTGACGAAAGCAATCCTTCTTACATTAAATGCCGATGTCGACAGTTTGTTTGTTTATTTGTTTACCCAAAGTTTGCAATCTTGTAACTCAAGAAGGAATAAAGATATCATAATATCCTTTTAGTTTTGGGTTCTTAACAAACTTTTTTTTTTATCTTAAGGGCATTTAAATATATATACCATGGCTGTAATTCATCAAATAAATGATGGACATCTTTTACCAAATATCACAACTAGAAACTGTACAAATTCATATTGTTTTAATTATGAACAATCGAATTTAAAACTTAACTAAAACCAAATCAGCATCTTGGTTTGATATTTTGTTTTATAACGGCATTTTTAAGTGTGGCTTAGCTGTGCCACTGTACACAGAATATATTTCCAATACATTAACTTTACTGACAGAATTATGCAATGTTTTAATGGATTTTTGCAATGATGACATAGACGTTTTAAAGACGAATGCATACTAGTACACTAACCTCAGGGCCATACATATCTAGTTCTCAAATACAGCAAAACTAAACGTTTTAGTCCTGTGTAGGACTACTGTTCTACTCTTTTGATCTACAATGTCAAATTATACATACAATCCATGATTAAATGTATCAGTACTGATGCACACTGCTTGTGTTTCCTGTTTCCAACAGAACCATCAATGTTCAATCTGGAAGAGTGTGAGTGATCTAGCTGACAGGTGTCTTTGTGGCACCTCTCATCAGTTGTTATGGGTACGGCATCCTCCCTGGTGAGCCCAGGTGAGGTGATTGAGGATGCGTACGGGGGTGAGGTAGGGGAGGCATGTGAGATACCGGTGGAGGTGAAGTCAAAGGCACGTCTGCTGCAGAGCTCCTTACTCCGTGGGACTCGTGTCATCGGCGCCAGCTTCAAATCTACCGGATCAGTTGAACTGGAGTACACGGCTGAGAATGAGCGCCTCAGGAAAGACTATGAGATCTTCAGGGTCGGCAAGAACAATGAGATCGCCTCCATGCAGAAGAAAGAAGCCAAGCTGGATGAGGAGAACAAGAGACTGTGTGCTGAGCTGCAGGTTTGAGAGAGAATAAAAGATCTGGGCTTTTCATGTGGGTCAGTGATGAATAAGAGTGTTGGGCAGAAATAAAGAAAAATGAGAAAATAAGGAAAACAATGACAAATGATTAAAAAAAATAATAATAATCTAGCCTATCTTAAAACACATGTGCCAAGTTTTTAGAAATGTACTGTTTATATTAATCTCGGTTCTATGTGGTTTTGCAAAGCTTTTATGCTATTTTCAAGAAAAATGATGTGTGATGGCTGAAAATGTCATTTATTACATTATGAATGCATGTGAGTGTACTCATCTTAATCCGTTTTTTCAATATAGTTTTTAAGGTAAAATTTATATATAAAAATATTTATTTCTTTATTTCAAAAATAAATTTTTTGGGAAGTCATATCACATGAGGTCGGCAAGAACAATGAGATCGCCTCCATGCAGAAGAAAGAAGCCAAGCTGGATGAGGAGAACAAGAGACTATGTGCTGAGCTGCAGGTTTGAGAGAGAATAAAAGATCTGGGCTTTTCATGTGGGTCAGTGATGAATAAGAGTGTTGGGCAGAAATAAAGAAAAATGAGAAAATAAGGAAAACAATGACAAATGATTAAAAAAAATAATAATAATCTAGCCTAGCTTAAAACACATGTGCCAAGTTTTTAGAAATGTACTGTTTATATTAATCTCGGTTCTATGTGGTTTTGCAAAGCTTTTATGCTATTTTCAAGAAAAATGATGTGTGATGGCTGAAAATGTCATTTATTACATTATGAATGCATGTGAGTGTACTCATCTTAATCCGTTTTTTCAATATAGTTTTTAAGGTAAAATTTATATATAAAAATATTTATTTCTTTATTTCAAAAATAAATTTTTTGGGAAGTCATATCACATGATATTTTTCAGTGATTTTTACTGATATTATTTAGTTATCAAAAACATGTATTATCATAGAAGATGTGTGTACAAATCATTGTATGTAGTGTATGAACTGCATTTTAATTCATTTTTGAATGTTACTTTTCTCAACATTTCTATCAATCTACTTAAGTTTAGCTGATTCTGTGTTTCTCTGGTTGTCAGGCTCTTCAAAAGACTTACCAGAAGTTTCTTCGAGAGAGGGAAAGTGCCCTGGAGGCAAAGTATCAAGCAATGGAGGGAGCTGCCACCTTTGAACATGACAGAGACCAGGTCAAACGGCAGTTTAAGGTGTGAATCTTATTCCCTTCTGTCTCTCACATTAAATGACTCACATTCTTACCTTTCACAATCCTAAATCTTCACAAACTCCTGTCTGACACCTTCTGTTTTTAGATTATGCCTCTTTAGCCTGTAGCTGTTCTAGTTTTCAGTGCGTTCTTTACCTCACCAGTGTGTTTCCTTCATCTTTATTTCTGTCCTAAATCACCCGGCAGATATTCCGGGAGACTAAAGAAAAGGAAATTCAGGATTTGCTGCGGGCAAAACGAGATCTGGAGTCAAAACTTCAACAGCTGCAGGCTCAAGGCATTCAGATTTATGATCCAGCAGACTCGGATTCAGACGACAACCGCACCACTGTCACCAGTAAGAATGTGGCAGATAAATTTCACAAGGGAAACTAGATTAGAAACTAGCATCCACATGTCAAGATGCATCATCTAGATTTGTCACACTGACTCACCTTTCTTTGGAAGAGGAAGTAGCTTTTTGGTTCTCTCGCTATTAATCTATTTTTTAGTCAGGTTTGGTTTGGTGCATTTCACTTTAAAAGTGAGTGTGCTGTGCCGATAAATTGTATTGACCAGGCCATCTGTCTATCTGTCTGTCTGTCTGTCTGTCTTTTATCTCTTTCTGTATGAATTATGTTATCTATCTATTTACATTACATTTAGTCATTTAGCAGACGCTTTTATCCAAAGCGACTTACAAATGAGGACAATGGAAGCAATCAAAATCAACAAAAGAGCAATGATATGCAAGTGCTATAACAAGTCTCAGTTAGCTTAACGCAGTACATGTAGCAAGTTTTTCTTTTTTAATTCTATAATAACTAAAAAGAAAACGGATAGAATAGAAAAAGAGTAGAGCATGCTACTGTTAGAGGCCTTTTTTTGCTCTAATGGTTAGAGTTAAACCATTGGAGTGCTGTTCCTGAGATGCCCTTCACCAAAAGGGTTGACAGGAGGATCTGGTGGTTAACCGTGTCAAAAGCAGTGGACCGATCCAGCAAGATAAGTATTGAAGATTTGGCATCCGCTCTTGCCAGTCTCGGTTGAATGTTCACTTCTGAAACCAGACTGGTTGCTGTCAAGGAGGATGTTCTGTGTGAGAAAGGCAGAGACTTGGTTGAACACAGCTCGTTCAAGTGTTTTTGCAATGAAAGGAAGAAGGGAAACCAGTCTGTAGTTCTCTAAAGAGATGGGTTAAGGGTTTCTTAAGTAGTGGGGTTATACGAGCCTATCTAAATGCTGAGGGAAAAACACCAGTGGAAAGGGATGTGTTAATGATGTGAGTGAGTGCAGGTACAACTGCAGGAGAAATGGCTTGATGGTTACGTCAAAAGATGACATGTGGAGGGGTATGTGTTGCGTCAGGAACCATGTTGAGGTTAAGAGTGAGGAGGAAGTGATCCGTGGTGTGCAGTGGAGTAACCAGCACATGATAAGTGGAGCAGTGTCGTGTGTAAATAAGGTCCA
>NW_015505301.1:2526616-2530589 GCF_001515645.1 Sinocyclocheilus grahami
GGCAGATATTCCGGGAGACTAAAGAAAAGGAAATTCAGGATTTGCTGCGGGCAAAACGAGATCTGGAGTCAAAACTTCAACAGCTGCAGGCTCAAGGCATTCAGATTTATGATCCAGCAGACTCGGATTCAGACGACAACCGCACCACTGTCACCAGTAAGAATGTGGCAGATAAATTTCACAAGGGAAACTAGATTAGAAACTAGCATCCACATGTCAAGATGCATCATCTAGATTTGTCACACTGACTCACCTTTCTTTGGAAGAGGAAGTAGCTTTTTGGTTCTCTCGCTATTAATCTATTTTTTAGTCAGGTTTGGTTTGGTGCATTTCACTTTAAAAGTGAGTGTGCTGTGCCGATAAATTGTATTGACCAGGCCATCTGTCTATCTGTCTGTCTGTCTGTCTGTCTTTTATCTCTTTCTGTATGAATTATGTTATCTATCTATTTACATTACATTTAGTCATTTAGCAGACGCTTTTATCCAAAGCGACTTACAAATGAGGACAATGGAAGCAATCAAAATCAACAAAAGAGCAATGATATGCAAGTGCTATAACAAGTCTCAGTTAGCTTAACGCAGTACATGTAGCAAGTTTTTCTTTTTTAATTCTATAATAACTAAAAAGAAAACGGATAGAATAGAAAAAGAGTAGAGCATGCTACTGTTAGAGGCCTTTTTTTGCTCTAATGGTTAGAGTTAAACCATTGGAGTGCTGTTCCTGAGATGCCCTTCACCAAAAGGGTTGACAGGAGGATCTGGTGGTTAACCGTGTCAAAAGCAGTGGACCGATCCAGCAAGATAAGTATTGAAGATTTGGCATCCGCTCTTGCCAGTCTCGGTTGAATGTTCACTTCTGAAACCAGACTGGTTGCTGTCAAGGAGGATGTTCTGTGTGAGAAAGGCAGAGACTTGGTTGAACACAGCTCGTTCAAGTGTTTTTGCAATGAAAGGAAGAAGGGAAACCAGTCTGTAGTTCTCTAAAGAGATGGGTTAAGGGTTTCTTAAGTAGTGGGGTTATACGAGCCTATCTAAATGCTGAGGGAAAAACACCAGTGGAAAGGGATGTGTTAATGATGTGAGTGAGTGCAGGTACAACTGCAGGAGAAATGGCTTGATGGTTACGTCAAAAGATGACATGTGGAGGGGTATGTGTTGCGTCAGGAACCATGTTGAGGTTAAGAGTGAGGAGGAAGTGATCCGTGGTGTGCAGTGGAGTAACCAGCACATGATAAGTGGAGCAGTGTCGTGTGTAAATAAGGTCCAATTGGTTGCCTGATTTGTGAGTAGCCGTAGTTAACACTACGTGTGGAAGTCTATCTATCTAAATTTAAAATCTATCTTTCTATCTGTCTGTCTTATTTTCATTTTGTATTTGTCTGTCTGTCTGGCTGTCAATTCAATTCAATTCAGTTCAATTAAATTAAATTAAATTAAATTCAATTCAAAATTGCTTTATTGGCATGACTGTAAATGATACAATATTGCCAAAGCTTAGTATACATGTAGAAAAATATAAAAAAATATATAATAACAATAATAATAAGTGAATGAACCTCACAGTAATATAATGGAATATTATAACATCTTAGAAGTATTGAACTGTAACAAATTATAATGTGAACATTTGATACCACAGTCTTTAACTTAAATAGAAACACACATACATATTTCGGATCACTGTGGTGGACAGTAGGGTAACATATGAGGGGCCGTGCAAGCCATAATTCATTCTGGCACTCTCACACACTTACATTCTCCTTGCACATACATATATTTTTGCTTTCACACACTTACATTCTCCTTTCACATACATTTTTGCTTTCACACACATCGCCATTCGCATGCATACATTTCTACTCTCACACACATACATTCTCCTTTCACATACATATATATATGTGAAAAAGTTTTAGTTAAATGCATATTAAAGGAGTGTTAATAAGCGCACCGCTGCGTACAGTAATAACCAAGGAAACGCTGCTATGTTCTGTAAGCGACACCTGGTTTCAGAGATTGAATTAGCATTTTCATCAGAATCAGAAAAAGCTTTATTGCCAAGTGTGTTACACACACAAGGAATTTGTCTTGGTGTTAGGAGCTTCCAGCACAGCCTACAGTCATAGTGCAGACATATAATTAAGGTAATAAAACACTAATAATAATAATAAAGAGTAATAATAAAATATTCATTCAGCCCGTCTGATGTTTTTGTTTTGTGCAGTTGCTTCATGTTGCATATATTTTTGTTTGTTTGTTCAAGGTTAGTTTGGCCAGTAATGGAGCAAAATTAACATTTAATAAATGTAAAAATAAATAAGAGTAATAAAAACTAAATAAATTGGCAACGAGTATGGGAATCGGCTCATTTGATTGTAAAAAAAAAAATATATATATAAAAAAAATCGGCAATTGGAATCGGTCACGAAAAATCCTGATCAGTGCATCCTTAACTGGAATAGAGTTAGACCTTCCTGAAAGACCTGAAAAAGCATGGTTCATTTTAGTTTTATCTTTGAACTATTGTACCTATTTGTGCAAAAATGGTTATCATTTATTACAATACAATGTTACAGTCAACAATGAAAACAATAAGTCTTATTTATTGATTGATTGATTGTGGCAAGGCCTGTGAAAATTTTGCCAGGGCAAGTAAAAAATGTAAACCACTGGCCAAATCGAGCCAGTAGAAAATTTCCTTAGTGTTGAGACCTGTCAATATGATCAAAATCAGTATCATAACACTTGTACACAGATCTGTAGAACACGTAGGTTACATAATGATATTTTAAAATTAAAAACGTAAAATATGTATGTAACAACGTTCGTAGATCGGGAAGAAGGAGGCGGGAACCGCCGAACATTTAAAGAAAACTTTAATAATAAAATAAACACAAACAGAACCAAAACACAAAATAAAGTCCAGGCCTGGTCCTCTCTCGTCCAACACTGTCGTCACTCCTCCTTTTATCCTTCCGGAGCTCCTCCGTGGGACTCGAGACCGGTGAGTGGTGCAGGTGTCGTGCATTAGCATTTTCTCCACCGGCCTTGCTCCGTTCCCACGGCTCTCGGCCCCGCCCCTCTCGTCACAATGTACTTGAAAAGAAAACAGGATGACTTTGAATATTTCCTGGTCTGAGAGTGACTTCCTGCTTAAACAGGAAGTAATGGATACCATAAAAAGGTAGAAATGTATGTAAAAGGAGAATGTACGTGTGTGAAAGCAGAAATATATGTATGTGTAAGGAGAATGTATGTGTGTGTGAGAGGGAGAGTAGAAATGTTTGTATGTGAATGGAGAATGTAAGTGTGTGAAAGCAAAAATATATGTATGTGAAAGGAGAATGTAACTGAGGTCAGACACAACACACATTCACCTGCTGTCTCTCTCTCTCACGCACGAGCGCACGCACGCACGCGCGCACACACACACACACACACACACACATATATACACATTCACCTGTTGTCTCTCAGGCTGTGGCACACAGTATCTCGCAGCCAGTGCTGCTGTCTGTCCCTCTCCTAATACTATCTTTATTTGTTCTGTTTCACTAATGGCTGTAAAGTTCTTTATTAAGTTGGTGAATTTGTTGATGTAGAGGTTTCTTACGGGTATGTATTTATGACAGTGAAGGAGGAAGTGCGTCTCTGTCTCGATCTCTCCTGTCTCACAGTGAGCACACACTCTTTGCTCTCTGGGGAACCAGCTCTTTCTGTGTCTGCCGGTCTCGATGGCTAGACTGTGCTCAATGAGCCTGTAATTGGTCAGGATCCGTCTCTGCTTTGTGTCTCTGACACTCTGGAGATAATCTTCCAATTCATAATTTGATTTTAGGGTTCGATAGAATTGTAATTTACTTTGTGTTTTAGTTTCTTGATCCCAATGTTCCAGATATGTATTTTTAGATTGTTTGATAATTTGATTTATTTTGATGTTTGGATGAGAAGCAGTGCTGGTTTGAGACTGG
>NW_015505301.1:2530779-2559450 GCF_001515645.1 Sinocyclocheilus grahami
GTATAGAGCTCTTCGAGCTTTATCTTTGAGAGCATTCACTGCCAAACTGAAACTCCCTGATGCAGTGATGATCAGGCCGAGGTAAGTGTACTGCATCGTGTGTTCTAGGCCGGTGCTGCCTAGACTGAACTGGTATCTGTGTTCCTGACATCTGGGCTTTTTCTGAAAGACCATAATATTGGTCTTTTTTAGGTTTACTGCCAGGGCCCAGTTCTGACAGTAGTTGTCCAGCAGGTCCAGGTGCTGCTGTAGTCCCTGTGGGGTGGATGACAGCAGCATCAGATCATCTGCGTACAGCAAAAGCTTGATGTTGTTGTCTTGTAGAGTAAGTCCAGGGACTGTAGACTGTTCCAACTGCACCGCTAATTCATTAATGTAAATGTTAAACAGCGTTGGACTCCTCTTTTCTAGGTGAAGAATTCTGTATGTTTGTTGCCAATTTGGATTGCACATTTGTTGTTTGAATACATTGATTTTATAATGTCAAAAACTTTACCCCCTACACCACTTTGTAAAAGCTTATAATATAATCCGTCGTGCCAAATAGAATCAAATGCTTTTTTGAAATCGACAAAGCATGCAAATATTTGTCCATTTTTGGTCTGTTTTACGTGTTTATTAATTAGGGTGCGTAGGGTGTAAATGTGGTCAGTAGTTCTGTGATTTGGAAGGAAGCCAATCTGACTAGGGCTCAGGACATTGTGCTCGTTAAGGAAGTTTACCATTCTATGGTTTAAAATACTGCTAAATAACTTCCCCAGATTACTGCTCACACAAATACCTCTGAAATTATTAGGGTCCAATTTGTCGCCACTCTTATGAATAGGGGTAATGAGTCCTTGGCTCCAGATGTCAGGAAAGCAGCCTGAACTAAGTACAGTGTTGAATAATTTGAGCACAGCTGTCTGAAGCTCAGGTGTGCTGTGTTTCAGCATTTCACCTAGAATGCTGTCAGGACCACAAGATTTCTTGAATTTTTGGCTTTTGAGTTTGTTTGTCAATTCTTTATATGTAATTGGGAAGTCAAGTGGATTTTGATTATTTTTAATTGTGTCTTCATAAGTTTGTAGATTTTGTTTGATCAGATTATAATTGTCATCGAGTTGTTTTGGTGGGATTTCTTTATATAAGTTTTCAAAATGTTTTGTCCAACTATCTCCATCTTGTATTGTGGTTTTGTTGTGCTCCGATTATTCCACATATCCCAGAACTGATTATGGTTTATTGAATGTTCTATTTCTTGTAAACTTTTGGTCAGATGGTGCTGCTTTTTTGCTCTAATTGTGTCTTTGTATTGTTTTAGTTTTGAACAGGATTCAGTTCTTATGTTGGTGTTGTATGGTTCTTTATGTTTCAGATTTGAAAGTTGTTTTCTTAATGTTTTGCAGTCTGAGTCAAACCATTTTTCATCTTTTAGTGTTTTTTTAAGTGAATTTTTGCCTTTCTTTTTCAATTTGAAATATGTAATTGATTTCATTTGTAGCCAAATTAACACCATCTTTAGTTATTTCAAATTTTTTATTAATAAATATAGTGATTTAGGTTCTTCAGAATTCAGGGCTTGGATAAATTGTTCTGTGCTGTCTGGAGTCCATTTGTATCTCTGCTGGACCTAATACATTTTGCAGGTTTCCAGCTTGTTTTGTTCTGGTGTGTGATTTGTTTTCATATAAATGTTAGTTTGGTTATGGTCAGAAAGTGGAGTTTGCTGTTTGACAGTGAATGCACTGAAGGAGGACGGGTTCATGTCAGTGATGGCATAGTCAACTACACTAGCTCCAAGACCTGAACAACACGTGAACCTCCCTAAAGAGTCCCCTCTGATCATGCCATTAAGTATGTACAGGCCTAAAGCTCGGCAGAGGTGCACTAACTCTGAACCATTTTTATTTACAGTTTGGTCAAGATTATTTCTCGGTGGAAGTTTTCTTGTGAGACTCGGGGAGTTTTGGCCAAAGATATATTCATTGCCCTTTGGATCTATGTTATTAGGTTCAGATCCAATTCTTGCATTAAAGTCTCCACACAGCAGCACATTTCCCTGGGCCTGGAAACGACTGATCTCTGTGTGGATTTTGTTCAGGTATAACTTATCATGGTAAGGGGATTCTGCTGGGGGAATAATATAGATGACACAGAGATATATGTCAGTAGTTGACATGCCAATTTGGTTGTTTAGTTTTAACCAGCAGTGAAATTTTCCAAATGTAATAATAGAAATGTGCTTGGCCAGAGTTTCCCTGTACCACACCAGAATTCCTCCCGAGACTTGTCCACGATGCACTGTACTTAATTTAACTGAGGCACAATTACTTCATAGTAGCCTGAGGGACAGTAGGTAAGCACATCATTTCTACACCAGGTCTCGGTGAGAATGATAATACCAGCATCTTTGATATTTTTCAGAAATTCTGGGTCTGTGCTTTTAGTACCAAAAGTTGAAGAATGAAAACCCTGAATATTCCAACAACTTATATGAAATGAACGCATTAGTATTATTAAAGATAAACCTATTTTGTAAGACAGAGAGAAAGTAACCTGTGAGAATGTACAGTATATGGTAAACAATTTACATTAGTGCATTTATTTTTTTTGTCAATCTTATCACACTGTGTTTGTGCATATTGTCCTTATCTGTTCAGGAGCTGGTTGCACAGTGTCTGCAGCATCTCTCTGATCTGACTCAGTTCGCTGGCAGGTGTGGAGGTGCTGGGTGCAGCAGGGGGCCGGGCTGCAGCTTCAGCATAGCTCTGTGCTCTCAGCTGTGGGGGCTTCTCTTGGTGGGGGGTGGTTTTTGGTTTCTTCTTTCTTACTGGGGTTTGTTGGGCAGCAGGTGGATGTGAAGTTGGTGACTGCTGGTTTACAGGTGCATAGAAAGCCATTGGTGGGTGTGGTGGACGACGTGTGATGTTTGTCCAGGTGATGTTTTTCCTCACCGGGGCCGGAGGGGGATGTCTGGGCATGTAGGGGTGAATGGGCCGGTGGTATTCTGGAGTTGGTAGCAAGTGTCTCAGTGATGCTGTCTGTCTGTCTGTCTTATTTTTATTTTTTTATTTTGTCTCTCTGTATCTATCTATCTATCTATCTATCTATCTTATTTTTATTTTATCTTTCTGTATGAATCTATCTATTTATCTATCTGTCTGTCTGTCTGTCTGTCTAATTGTTTATTTATTTAATTTGTTTATTTATGTATTAATTTATTGATCTGTAGTGCTGGGCAATGATTAATCGCGATTAATCACATCCAAAATAAAGATTTTTGTGTACATAATATGTGTGTGTACTGTGTATATTTATTATGTATATATAAATACACACACATGCATGTAATAATATTTATATATAATATAAATGTAAATACATTTAAATATTTTCTAAATTTATACTGTGTGTTTGTCTTTAATATATATATAATTTAATATAATATAAATATATATATATATATATTAGTACACACACATACATTATTTACACAAAAACGTTTATTTTGGATGTGATTAATCGCGATTAATCATTGCCCAGCACTATTGATCTGTTTGTTTATGTATTGATTTTGTTTATTTAAATATGATTATTGTCTACTCCAGGTCGCAGAAGACCAGTTATGTTTAACTGTTGTATTAAACAGTTATAGAATTTTTTTTCCCCAACTGTACAGCTGAAGTATTTAAAAAACTCTAGATTGGAGCATTATTGTGAAATCAAAATTTCTGTACCAATGCATCCCTAATGTCCACTCTGTGTGCAGCTGCAGGAACTCAGTGTGAGTACTGGAGTGGTTGCATATTGGGCAGCGAGCTGTCCATGGGCAGTATGATGCAGTTACAGCAGACACACAGAGGTCCAGAATTCGCTCACAGTCTCATTGACGTGGAGGGGCCATTTGCCAATGTCAGCAGAGGTGAGTTTGCACCTGTGTGTGTGTTGTTTAGGGGTTGCACCGACTAGTCAACTTCAATGCTCTGCCATGACGCTTTAAGCTTGACGTCGACTAGTCGCTGGTCCTATAGAGGTCATTTTCTCTATAGGACGTCGACTAGTCGCTGGTCCTATAGAGGTCATTTTCTCATCAATTCAATAGAGACATGTAATTCATATCAACAATAACAAGATAAAAAGTAAGATAGAAAGATCACCTGGACACTGAGGACTTGAGTAGCAGCACACACACAGAGCTCCTCTCGATCTCCTGCCTGCGTTCAGCTGCATACAGAGCAGCTTTCTCCTCAGGAAATGACACGTTCAGATAGAAGTGACCCAAACCCTCACAAAACCTCTGCAGCCTCAAAGAATGAGTCTGAAATAGAGAGGCAAATGGATGAAGAGTGCTAAATCGTGCTAATGCGTGTATTTAAGATGTGTTGCTGTATCTAAGCATGTGTACTTGTATAAAGGCCTGCAGCTCCGCTCTGGTCTCCTGTGTGTATATGAGGTAACAGCGGACTGTGTTACTCCACAGAGCCTGAGAGACGTGAGGAGAAACTTGCAGCAGACTGGCTACAGCCGCATCCCAATCCTCTGAAACAACACGTGCAAACATCAGCATACACACATGTACACTTACAACAACACTAGGGGTTGAACGACTTCTGATTTTTTAAAGTCGACTTTTATGTGATGAAAGTCGAGTCGAAGGCGACTAGTCGCTGATGATGTCATTAATGAACAAATAAGTCTGGAGCTGTGATAAACACCTTGTGCACAGCTATGGCATATGACAGCTAGGCTTGCCGCGATAGACGGTACTGACGGTGATACCGGTGTTAATCAATTAGTTGATTAACTAGTTATAATTAATTATGAATATTTAGATCCGTTGTAGATATTTAGCTGACCTCTCAGGGTCAACTGTCTTGTCAATTCTAAGAACGTTAATTTCCTGGTTAAGGGAAATAACTTTCTTACTGTACAATTCTACAAAAGCTTGTAGCATAAATCTGCATGATTAAGTGACTCCAGTTATAAGCAAACAATGAACCACGTCAAGTGTGATACAAGTAAGGTTTTATTAACTACATAAACACTTAAACTAGTCTAACATACTACATAAACACATAAACTGGTCTAACATACACATACACACACACACGCATACAGTTGGTATAGGAAAGGGTTCAAGCTTAACTCAGTACAGAGAAGAGACATAAGGAATGAAATTTATGGAACCATTTGCATATTCAGCAGATCTACACCTGAGGGAAACGTCAGATTCTTAGTTCAAACACACCTTTGTAAACAGGTGCAACTGATACTTAATGTATCAAGTAATAGTAAGGGTTTGAAGTAAGGTTTCCAGTTGATCTTTGCTGAATTTGGGTCGATGAAAAGAACCAGTTTTGAGTCAGAGAATCTTGATTGAAATGAAAGGACAAGGCCGAGGCCTGGCATGAGCTTAGGGTTTCCGGGTGCGTTTTTTTCACATCAAGTGGGAGTTCTGAGATACTGGGGCATTTTTATGGCCCTTTGTTTGAAAGCATGGTAATTTGCATATGAAACTCGGATAAAAATTATTAAAGACTCTTAGAACACTAATATGTTGCGTAGGTGTAAACATACAATATACACTCTCAATTAGATCATCCGAATACGAATTCATAGATACTAAACATGGTAGAGTTATATATATGTAAGCTGACAGGAGTGTGTTTCGATTATAAGCCTGCATAACAGTATACAATTTCAAAGACAAAATACAAGATGACAATAATATACCCAATGACCTGAAGGATCATGTGTGTTCATTCAAAGAAAGGTTTTCCTATTAATTAATTAGCAAAGAAAAGCCCTTCCCTTGTGGATTTTCCCTATGGGCAAGGAAGCGATTTTCTTCACCTAAATTCCAGGAGGTCGTAAATGTATCGGGTGTCAGGGTTACCATGGAACCAGGGGCCTGTTCGGCTTCCTGGGGTGTTACAGAGTATTTGTTAAATCTAGCTAACAAAATATATATTGTGTGTTTGAGTGGTCCAGACGCTACAGCAGAATGCATGGTTCCCTCAACTATGGCAAATCGTCCAGGTCCTGAAGCTGCAAAGCAGCCCCAAACCATCACAATACCACCACCATGTTTGACTGTTGGTATGATGTCCTTTTTATGAAATGCTGTGTTGGTTTTACGCCAGATGAAACGGGACACACACCTTCCAAAAAGTTCAACTTTTGTCGCATCAGTCCACAGAATATTCCCCCAAAATTCTTGGGGATAATCAAGATATTTTTTGGCAAATGTGAGACACGCCTTTGTGTACTTTTTGGTCAGCAATGGCTTTTGCCTTGGAACTCTCCCATGGATGCCGTTTTTGCCCAGTCTCTTTCTTATTGTTGAATCATGAACACTGACCTTAATTGAGGCAAGTGAGGCCTGCAGTTCTTTAGATGTTGTTATGGGTTCTTTTATGACCTCTTGGATGAGTCGTTGTTGTGCTCTTGGAATAATTTTGGTAGGCTGGCCACTCCTGGGAAGGTTCACCATTGTTCCAAGTTTTATCCATTTGTGGATAATGGCTCTGACCGTGGTTTGCTGGAGTCCCAAAGCCTTAGAAATGGCTTTATAACCCTTTCCAGACTGATACATGTCAACTATTTTGTTTATCTTCTGTTCTTGAATTTCTTTAGATCGCGGCATGGTGTGTTGCTCTTTAAGCATGCTTCACTTTGTCAGACAGGTTCTGTTTAAGTGATTTCTTGATTCAACAGGCCTGGCAGTAATTAGGCTTGGGTGTGGCTAGTGGAATTTAACTCCGCTTTCTAAAATAATGTGGTTAATCACAGTTCTTTCATGATTTAACAGGAGGGAGCAATTCATTTTTCACATAGGGCCAGGCAGGTTTGGACAGCTTTTTTCCCTTAATAAATGAAATCATCATTTAAAAACTGCATTTTGTATTTACTTGCATTATCTTTGTGTAATATTAACATTTGTTTGATGATCTGAATCTTTTAAGTGTGACCAATATTCAATAAATAAAAAAACAGGAAGGGGGCAAAAAACTTTTCACGGCACTGTAGCACAACTATGTGGTAGTAATATATAACCCACACTTTTAAAAAAAGGATTACACCTTGACTGTATTTGGTCATTTTTGACCGTGAAAGGTAGAGGTAGTAGCAATAACGTGATGCACTTCTTCTGAGATTTTAGGTAATTTATGTTTTATTTAGCTCTTATTTGTTTGAAAATGTCTCTGTTTTACATGCAAAGGCAAACCTTTGGCACTTCACTACATTCATTCCATATAATCTTATCAGTTTTGAATGCAAACAGTCAATGTGTGACTTTATTGACCACTTAGACTCATCGAACGAATGTCTTTTTGTTTGTTTAGATTGAATATCTAAAAAGTCACCATGTTTTGAACCACTTAGATTAAGGAAACCATTTTTAGAAAAAAAAGAAAGAAAGAAAATTAAATTGGTCAAAAATGACCAAGAAACTTAGTTCACTTTCACATTTTATTTTTTGGTGAATTATTCTTTGCTGCTTGTTTTCTGCAGGTAGTGGATCATGCTGGGCCTGTAGAGGAAGGAGCTGCTCTTATCTTCACTCAACTTGAAAGAGTTATCAAACAGGTACACACACACACAGGAAAACACAAGCGGGTATTTTTAGGTTATAATAGCATTATGGTACTTCTCGATCACTTCTCAAGTGATCATGCACTTGAGATACGATGTGGTAAAATAACCCAGCTGTCAAGAGCTTGGTAAATACTGGGCAGCACACATGTTATGTTAAACTAACAATGCAAGTAGGGTTGCTTATCATTGCTTACTATTTTAAAATATTTACAACAAAATAATATATGCAATAGATTTACAGTGAAATTAAATTGGTTTTTTAGGTCTATGCAGAAATACAGTAGGAGCTCAGTGGACTGTCAAGTGAAAATGACTGTTGACAGTCCAGTTTGGAACAGAAAAACCAGAAGTGGGTTATTGAGATATATTGTTTCTACTGTTGGTAAAACTGACCCAGCCACTGAAAAAGAAAAAACTGCCTAACACTTTGAAAGTAACCCAGCGTTTGTGTAAAAATATAAGCGTTGTTTAGAGTGTGGTTCACTATTTAAGGTTCTGTAAGAGGAACCTATTTTCTTGAGGAGATGCATGATGTTAAACAGAAAGACTGATGATACACGGGGCAACTCTTTCTTCAGGAGTTGTTGGGTTTGGAGTTAGAAGAGAGTGGAGCTGTGGAGGAGAGAGAAGAGGAAGACTCTGGTGATGTGCTGTGGGATCTTCATGATGAGCAGGAGCAAATTGAGACATTCCAGCAGGCTTGCAGCTCAGCTTCCATATTCAGCTTCCAGAAGGCATGATGGCTCTGTTATAATTTTCTGTATTGTTCATTATGGACCAAGCATTTTAATTAATGAGTAGGTCCACAAGAAATCTGGGGGGAAAATCTGTGTAATTCCGTGTATTTGACAATAGCTGAAAGTACTACACATACATTGATTGCCAAAATTATCAAATCTTGAATAAACTGTATACGAATGGCAGGAAATGTGTAAATTCACTGAGCTCAGTGCTGTATTGGTTCTTTGTTTAGTATGTCGACCGACTCAATGACATGGTAGCCGCCCCTCCACCCACCCCACCACTGCTGGTATCTGGTGCACCTGGATCGGGCAAATCACTTCTGCTTGCTAAATGGTTGTTTCATCTTAACTCTAAATATTAGGTATTTTTGCACAATAATAATATACGTCAATTTTCACACTAAACAATATGTAATTTCTCTGCAGGATAGAGTTACAGCAGAAACACTCTCCCAACACCCTCATCCTGTATCACTTCACGGGACATCCTCTCTCTACCAGCACAGATCCAGTGCTCATCATTAAGCGCCTCACAGTGAAGGTCAGACACAGATACACACACACATTTCACTCTATTAAGCTCCTTTAACTGTGAAAAGAACAGAGGCAGAGACCAGAATCAGTTATGTTATAACTAGTGCTTTATTACATGCAGCCTGCACTGTATAGGGCTTCTCAAACTGGAAATTGCTATAACATTGTCAGATTATCCGTAATGTTACCATAATCCTGGGTTGTCTTGCTTTACACTGTTTATACTTTGTCTTGGGTGGTTGAGTTTCAAGATTCTCACTGTATATTTGGGTCAACATTCTTAAATGCATATATACAAGCTTGTCTGTCTGTGAAAATGTTGCCAGTTCTGTCTGTCTTAAGTCTTCTGAAACCCTTCAGTTAAAGGGGTCATATGATGCTGCTAAAAAGAACATTATTTTGTGTATTTGGTGTAATGAAATGTGTTTATGCGGTTTAAAGTTGAAAAAACCCATTATTTTCCACATACTGTACATTATTGTTTCTCCTCTATGCCCCGCCTTTTTGAAACGCGTAGATTTTTACAAAGCTCATCGGTCTGAAAAAGCGAGGTGTGCTGTGATTGGCCAGCTATCCAGTGCGTTGTGATTGGCCGAATACCTCAAGCATGAGACGGAAATGTTATGCCCCTCACATACTGTTGATGCCGTGTCCCGGCCGGAGCGACGAGACAAAAACGTTAAAACCCATTACAAATGAGGCATTTGTTGTATCCAGTGGGGACATCAATTAATGATTATAATTACTTATACTGTCTTTTTACGCATTGCGTTGCATCGCGCCGCGTAAACATAAAACCCTGTCTGCATTTGTGATCAGAGGAATGACAAACAAAAGTGCTACTCCACACTGCCCAAAACTTGCGTTTGAATCATCAGTGGCAAATCCTTTAAATGAAAACGTACTTACGTGAGTCAGAACTGCCGGCATTGTAGTCTAACGTTACTCTCCCAGGATCAGTAAACAGTCCTCCATAAAATGTGCTGCACACATCTGGATATTTGGGTTAAACTGTTCTGGAACAGTGTTGTAAATACAACTTAACCACTGATTTGTAGTCGTGTCCTCTTTTGGAAGACCAAACAAAGTAGTTTCGCTTTCACAACGAAAAACACAGCGGCCTAGCGGAAGCCCCGGCTTAGAGTGAGCAGAGGCGGCGGGGTTGAGAACGGCACAGCCGGCGGATCCGACGAAGGAGCGGCAAGCACATGTGACAACCCCGGGCTTCGTACACGGTGAAAGCCGATCCTGCGATCCACAGCACTAAGTTGACGTATTCCCTCGGTGACCAGCATGGATCAGCTCTAGGCATGATGAAACGGATATCGTCCTCTTTTGGAAGACCAAACAAAGTAGTTTCGCTTTCACAACGAAAAACACAGCGGCCTACCGTTTGCCACATCATATGACCCCTTTAACAGTGTGAAAGTTCGACATTCACACTGGTCTCTTAAAAGATCACCCAGGCTGCATTTATTTGATCACAAATACAATAAGAACATTGATATTGTGAAATAGTATTACAATTCTAAAAAAAATTCTATTTTAATATATTTTAAAATGTTTTAAAATATTTTATTGTTAATTTTAATCAGCTTGTGTGTTCTTTTTTTGAATCAAAGTATTAATTTATTTTGAAAACTAAGAAATGAAATCTTACTGACACTAAACTTTTTAACAGTATTGTATTTTAAAGACAACATGCTGTCTGCAATATTAAATAATTGGTTTTTATATTGTTTTATATTGTGTGGAGGCCAAAGCAAAATTATTTCAAAAATAATGTTAAATACAGATTTTGTAAGAAATGTTTTTATTCACTATTAGAGAAATCTTAGATGTATAAGTTTGTTAAATATAAATTTATTTGTTTATTTTTAACAATAAATATGAGTTCAGTGTGGTTTTACAGCTAATCTTAACAGCCCTAAAAATACATAATAATTAATATAAAAACAAAATTCCTCCCTTATATTCTATGCAGAAAACATCCTAAAACCCTAGAAAAACCTAGCCTCCCTAAAAAAAACTTGCACCCCCATTGGGGTCTCTGGACCCCATTTAACCCTATGTTTGAAGTAGCCTTTATCCAGGGTTAAAAAAATTGTTATTCAGCTGCTACGCAAAAAGCCCAAAACAGTGAAAGAACTTGTATAATTATAGATTCAGGAGGTGTTCTACACATACATCCGTTAATTTTTACAGTGATCCTTTAACTATAAAGCAGCACTTGGTAACCTTTTATCACGAATGTTGTCACTCTTATACTACAGATATGACCTGGCCTGGTTGCATCATCGGCATCACAAGCATTAGATCTAGACATCCTGAACTCTAGATGAACTGTTGCCCCCACACGTCATAAGCTCCTTTACACATACAGCCTTTATTGGTACATTTTCAGGTATGAGAAATTGTAACATTACCAGTAAATTACCAGTATCATGCTATGTGTGAACAGAGAACAGGATTACCGGTAAGAAGCACATATTAGAGCAGAACACTCTACTGTAAGAAATCTGCTTTAGGCCAATCATAAATCCTACTGTTTACAGTATGCATCACTGCTTTTTCTATGTAAACACGTGCCAATCGGACGTCTGCACTCAAGACCCTACCGACCCTAATTTCTGATGATTGACATCACAGAGTTTACCGGTATTTTGGTACTGATGTGTGAATAGTATCTTACCGGTAATAAGAAGGTTACATAAAGGTTACTTAAAAGGTTTTATAGACACAATTCAAGCATAGTTAACTGAACCTAAAACTTTCCTCTGAACAAGTTCCCTTTCCCAATCGTCCTTATAGCTGCTCCAGCATTTCTGGTCTATTTCCGGCCTCTCGATGGACCCTTCTAAGATCCTCGAAGAGTTCCCACGCTGGCTAGAGCGGCTGTCTGCGCGTCACCACAGCAACATCATAATCATCATTGACTCCATTGACCAAATACAGGTAACACTTCCTCAAATAATCTTCCTCATTGAACTGTGCTATGTTTGTCTGTGCTCATGTTTAACGATGTTGGTGAAGACACAACTAAACACCCACATTTAGTTGTGGGAGTTAATAGTAACTGTTTACATAATGCTAAAATTTCTATAATTTCAGCAGAAATGTTCAGCCTTTTTCTATATGGAAAGGGTATTTTTATAATCTTTCATTAGGAATAAATTAAATAAGAGATATTTGTTAGTGACTAGATATTTGTTTGTCTGTGTGTACACACACACACATACACACAGTTAAATGTAGCTTTAAATGACATGTAATCAGATCTCAAAATAAATATCCATTTGTCATAATGTACATTATAATGTTGAGATGCCTAAATTCACTTTAGCATTTAAAATTATTTATTTTAATTTTCTTTTAGTTTATTTTGACAAAATGATATAGAAAATAGTGTAACATTTTAACACTTATCAACCATAAATCAGTTTTAAACTATAGTATAAAATAAATATCAGCTTTTCATTATTAATTATATATTCTTCAGCATGATCAGTTTGTTATTTTTGTATTCCCCAGAATGCTGAGCGGCACATGAAGTGGCTGATTGATCCTCTTCCTGCTAATGTGAGAGTCCTGGTGTCAGTTAATGTGGAGACCTGCCCACAGGCATGGAGGTTTGTGATGCACAAACACACATTATAGCTCATTTCAGTTAAGATATTATGCGTTTAATGTAATATTATACACAGGTAGACAAGCACAAAACATATTATGCTATTTAGATTGTGGCCCACGCTGCACCTGGACCCACTCAATCCCAGAGAGGTGAAGAGTCTTATCAGCACAGAGTGCGTGAACAGCGATATCAAACTCGCCAAAGATCAGGTAAACATCCTTGTCAGTCTTTGTTCATAATATTTGTTTATGTATATATTTGAGTATCGTCTGTATTGCTTGCAAACAGGAAAAGAAGTTGGAGAGACATTGCCGTTCAGCTGCAACATGCAATACACTCTATATCTCACTACTGGCAAGACTCATTACACAGTAAGTAGATGTGTGAGTGAGTAGATTGTGTGTTTGTGGGTCTGTGTCTATTAATATTCCTTGTTTGTATTTATAGTTCTGTGTGCATGTGTGGTGTGAGAGCGTGTGATATATATATATATATAGTGGTGGCCAAAATTGTTAGAACACTTGGCATATTTAAGAGATTTCAGTTGTTTTTGTTGAATTGGCCATTACAATACCCATAAAACAAACTATTGCCAGATGGAAGGAATCTGCTGGAACATTGAAAATGATGGACTGGCCCCCTTAAAATCCGGACCTCAACCCCATCGAACCAATTTGGGGCGAGTTGGAAAATAAACTGGACAGATCTATTATACATTCAAAGGAAAGCCTTTGGCTTGAGTTGCAGAAGGCATGGGATAACATTAGTGTTGAAGTTCTCAGGAAATATATTGACACTATGCCAGAGACATGTGCTGCTGTAATTGCTGCAAAAGGTGGACATACCAAATATTAAAGTTAAAAGTGGATAAAAACAGTACGACTCACTTTATCTGATATTTTTGTGCTCAGAGCAACCATCTGCGCGTTTCATGAACATTATGAAATTAAATCATGTTTTGGAAGCAAAAAAGGTAAATATTTTCAGATCTTTCAGGTGTTCTAACAATTTTGGCCACCACTGAATATATTGTAGAATGTGCATTTTCCAAAGTGACAAAGCTATCAGTTCATTTGGAAATGGACACATTTCTGGTAAGCGACTAGACAGGCTTGGTTTAATTAAATTGAAACATTTAATGTACAATATTTACAAAAAAATATATATGTAATATATTAGTATATTAGTATATTATTTGTAAAAAAAAAAATATATATATATATATATATATATACAGTATATAATATAACAAAAAAAAAGAATTTTGTAACAATTCTGTTAAGTGACAAGGCGGGGATGGTTTTTGGCCTACAGTAATCTTAAAACTCAAATTCCAGCCCAATTTTTGTCTCTTTAGCACACACTTTGTCTGTTTGTATGGGAAAATAAGATTTGTATGTTTAATATGTCAGCTCTAGATCTTCCTGGACGTTGGAGAGGACTCTACAGCATTGTGCGTTGTGTCAAGATACAGTATCGCTATACAGACTGGGCCTGAAGTCGGCGCTTGACTCACTCAGCACAGATCAGGAAAAACACATCATGAAAGAGGTCACCTGTCCAAAGTTACCTATTCGAAGAAGAGTATCACTAAAAAAAACACTAAAGTACACAGTTTAACTTATTTATTTGTATTTCTCCTTGTGCAGTTATTGTGCTTGGTATGTGCCAGTCACAACGGCATTAGTGAATCGGAGGCTTTGGAGATGTTCCCAGACCTGAGTTTTCCCGCTCTCACCTCACTGCTCCACAATCTGGAGAGACTCCTCATCATTACCTACGCCTGTGGCCTCATTCGCTTTCAGCACCCACAGGTGTGTATGTCTCTGACCTAGCTGTACCTTTGAAGTTATATTTGGCAAAATGTCCCTTAAAGGGTTAGTTCACCCCAAAATGAATTAATTACACATTAATTACTCACTCTCATGTCGTTCAAAACCCGTAAGACCTTTGTTCATCTTCGGAACACAAATTAAGATATTTTTGATGGTATCTGGGAGCTCTCTGACCCTCCATAGAGCGCAACGCAACGCAACTGAAATGTTCCCTGACAGAAACATAGCAAGGACATTGGTAAAACAGTCCATGTGACATCAGTGGTTCAACTTCAATTTTGCGAAGCTACTAGAATACTTTTTGTGCGCAAAGAAAACAAAAATAACAATTTATTTAACAACTCTTCTCCCCCAAGTTACGTCTTCTGCCATTTTTGAGAGTACCCAAGAACGTAATCGGCATTTATGTTAGGGGGAAAGCGCGCGAATGAACGTAATCGGCGTAATCAGCATTGTTTACACAGGGTAAATTGTGCGTATGCGTTGTGATACTCTCCAAAATGGCGGAAGAAACTTGGGGAGAATAATTGTTGAATAAAGTCGTAATTTTTGTTTTCTTTGTGCACAAAAAGTATTCTCGTAGCTTCGCAAAATTGAAGTTGAGCCACTGATGTCACATGGACTGTTTTGCCGATGTCCTTGCTATGTTTCTGTCTGGGAACATTTCAGTTGCGTTACTGTCTATGGAGGGTCAGAGAGCTCTCGGATTTCATAAAAAATATCTTAATTTGTGTTCCGAAGGTCTTGAATGGAGGTCTTACGGGTTTGGAACGACATGAGGGTGAGTAATTAATGACAGAATTTTCATTTTGGGGTGAACTAACACTTTAATGCTTTTTGATGAAACTAAATATGGTACTTTGTAGGGTGAAGATTTCACTTTCACATCTCATTGACAGAGAATTAACAGAGGTAAATTAAAGCGAAACTGGTTTGTGTAACCATGTATCATTTCCAGGCATGTGAAGCGGTCAACCAAGAGTTTCTGGATGGGGGCAAATGTCGTGGATCCCACAGTGAGAAAATCATTCGGTTCTTCAGTGAACAGCTGAAGTAAGAATAACTTATTGAGCGTATTGCAGATTTTTCTGTATTTATATGTATTTTTGTGGGGGTTTTTTCTGACCTGGGAAGAGAATTGTGTAAATCTGAGGGGGAAATAATTACTGTGATTTCAAGGCTGTGGGCAGAACACCCTTAGCATCTCTGTGAAAATTAACACTCGCCAAGCGCCAAATGCGAGTAAAATTGGTGTTGGCAAGTAGATGAAATGGTGATACTCTCTGGCTCCTACATGTTTCAGAGTAAAGCAATACTGTGTTCATTTTCACACGAGCAGCTCATGATCTGGTGTTTTCAGTATCTCAGTTTAGTTCAGTTTACAGTAAATATGCTGCTACACACAAATTCCTTTTATTTTGTTTTGTTTTTTTATTGCAGTACAATGGTATTATTGTAATAGTAATATTTATTTATTTATTTAGTATTTATTTATTTTTACAGTTTAAATAATAAAGTAAAATATTAGTAGTAGTAATATATCCTTCTTCTTCTTCTTGTATTTCCATTTTGTCCTTAGCTGATCACATGTCTGATATTCTCTAAGATCAAAGCATTTATCGACAAATAGCTGCCATGTTGGATTGTTTTGTTGAATAATTTTTGTTGGTTCAGGCAAGACAGAGTGACGTGGAGGGTGGCTGATGAATTGCCGTGGTTACTGCAGCAGCAGGAAGATCGAAGTAAACTCCAGATGAGTTTGCTTAACTTGTTTGTGTCCCAGAACCTGTACAAGAGGTACATTCATACGTTCCTGCTGTATCTGATTTATGTGTGAATATATGTCTAAAATAACGTCTTGCTGCTGATGTGTGTTCTTAGGGGTCATTTCTCTGAGCTGCTGACATACTGGCAGTTTGTTGGTAAGGATAAGTGCTTAATGGCGACAGAGTATTTCGACTCATTGAAAGAGTTTGAGAAGACCTGTGAGAGTGAGCAGAGCATGAGCCGACTGGCCAACCTGTACAAGACACTGAGCCGCTTCCTCAAAGACCTGGGACTGCTCAGCCAGGTGATACAGACGGAAAGACTGATGATCACCTGGATTCCATTTTAAAGTGTGTGGAAATGACGTGAATGTGTTGTATTTAAGGCGGTGGCCCCCTTGCAGCGCTCCTTAGAGATCCGTGAGACGGCTCTGGATCCGGACCACCCAAGTGTGGCTCAGTCCCTGCACCAGCTGGCAGGGGTTTACGTTCATTGGAGGAAATTTGGAAACGCAGAGCAGTTGTACAAACAAGCTATGGAGATTTGTGAAAACGCTTACGGCCCTGAACACAGCACTGTCGCTAGAGAACTAGACTCACTCTCGCTCCTCTACCAGAAACAAAACAAGTACAGCACATTTTTCTTAAAGTTCATACTCCATTATGCAGATATTGCAGAGGCTTTGTTCCAAATCCTAATGAGCTGCCTTCTGAGGCAGAACCCATCCCAAAGAACTAAACTAAAACCCTCTACATAATGCAGCAAACTAGTAAACATGGAACTATCTGGAAATTTTGACCGTCTTGACAGTCAAATATGCATAAGAATCATAACACGCAAATATTAGATTAAATGTTTCATTTTTAAATATGTACAATTGTATTTTATTGGTCATTTTCTATTTTGGGGTTTGGGGTGAGACATTTTAAGAATTTAAGATGTTTGTTTTCTATTTGAATATATTTAAAATGTAATTTATTTCTGTGATGGTGAAACTGAATTTATATATATATATATATATATATATATATATATATATATATATATATATATATATATATATTATATAAAACTTACTCACCCCCATTTTTTTGTAATTGCAGTGCATTCTGGCTACCTTTGGTTTTAGTCAAAATGGCAGCATAATTTTACAACCAGACATCCTTCATTTTAGGAAACAAATCCTAGGCAGCTTTCTAGGATTTGGAAAAGATACCTTTAGACCTTTTCTTTATGATTTATTATG
Source organism: Sinocyclocheilus grahami (assembly GCF_001515645.1). NCBI lineage: Eukaryota > Metazoa > Chordata > Actinopteri > Cypriniformes > Cyprinidae > Sinocyclocheilus > Sinocyclocheilus grahami. The sequence goes on from NW_015505301.1 coordinate 2,548,117, forward strand.
TTATTAATTTAAAGTTAGGGCTGGGCTAATTCTGTTTTTTGTTTTGTTTTGTTTTATCTAGATATGAGCAGGCCGAGAAGTTGAGAAAGAGATCAGTCAAAATTAGACAGAAGACAGCACGACAGAAAGGCTACATGGTAAGGAAAGACCAAACAATAATTTTAGCCACATTTGTGTCTCATTTAGTCCCACTCAATGAAGTTCAGAGTAGTGGGGGGAAAACAGTATATCTTATACTGAATGTGCTTGTGTTCTTTTTAGTATGGTTTTGCTCTCTTGAAGCGGCGGGCACTGCAGTTAGAGGAACTTACTCTTGGCAAAGACTCAGCAGATTGTGCCAAGACTCTAAATGAGCTTGGAGTGCTTTATTACCTGCAGAACAACCTGGAGTGAGTAAATCATAATTTCATACATACCACACATCCTGAAAATTTTGGAATTGTGCAATGCAGATTTTCAGTCATGAATGCAGATTTTGAGTATTGTTGAATTAATTTTTACTGAATATTTTGGATATATTTCCAGGCTGTTCAAAGCTGTTGTGGGAAAAAAAAAAAAAAACACTTTTCACAGTATTTGCACAGTATTCCCTTCTTCCCTGTGACTGGGTTCAGCTGGGTCTATTTCTTCTATATGCCTGTCATGGGAGTTGCTTTCTTTGCCACTTAGTAGCACCTTAACAATCATGTCTTGGCCCCACATGATGTATATATATATATATATACGAAATTAGCCATGGCATTGAAATAGGCCAGTCATGTGATTCATGCAAATGCCTAATAAGGTGGTGTTTATGAGCTCTGCACTGCTGTGTACAGGGGTAGCTGGGGTAACCAGTATTTTTTTTTTCAATAATCACCACCTACTGTCAGAGTAAATTTGCATTTTCATTCAGCCTGTCTTGCTGTTTTGTTTAAACCAATCATATATAATCATTTCATCCCTTGTCTTGAAAATAGTTTAAATGTCTTTCCTCATGTATTACACTCAATGCGCACCTAAAATGTAAAATTTTATAAAAAAATAAGGAACTCTGACAGGATTGTCCATCATTTGTGAAAATACTTACTTTGTATGGACAACTCGTTGTAAACTGTTCTTATACTTCAGCACTTTATTGATAATACACATTTTCCATTTGCAGTTATATAATATGCATTTTAACATGTTGGTATTTATAACCTAGTGCTGCAAAAATGTTCTTGACCCGTTCCCTGGAGATGCGCCAGCGCGTGCTGGGGCCAGATCACCCCGACTGCGCCCAGTCTCTGAACAACCTAGCCGCGCTTCACAGCGAAAGGAAAGAGTATGAGAATGCCGAGGAGCTGTACGAAAGAGCACTTGACATCCGTAAACGAGCACTCACCCCAGATCATCCCTCTCTCACCTATAACCTCAAACACTTGGCCATGCTTTACAAACTCAGGGTGAGAAACCACAGGAAAGAGTCACAACCCACTAGCTCTGCAGAACATGTAGCAATCAAGTGGCAATTATGCATACATTCATTCTGCAATGTTTGTCTTTGTGTGCTTTTGTCTTTTTAATATTATTAACAAATCTGAGACCCTTTTTAATCTGTCTATGTGTATGATAGGGGAAGCTGAAAAAGGCAGTACAGCTGAGCCGTGCTGGTCGCTGAGGAAATACATCAACTTCACGATGTGGATCGCCGGATCGGCTTTCACCATGGACGAAGCGGAGTCCAGCCCAGGGTCGTCACATGTGGTTGCCGCAAGCCCACCGGACGCGCCATCGAATTCAGACTGATGAGCTTTGTAAAAATTGACGCATTTCAGCGAAAGGCGGGGCATAGAGGAGAATCAATAATGTACAATATGTGGAAAATGTTTTTTTTAACCTTAAACCACATAAACATATTTCATTACACCAAATACACAAAATAATGTTCTTTTTAGCAACCGCATATGACCCTTTTAATATATTTCAAAATGTAATTTATTCCTGAGGTGCTGAATTTTCAGCAGGCATTACTCCAGTCTTCAGTGTCACGTGATCCTTCAGAAGTAATTCTAATATGCGGAATTTCTGCTCAAGAAACATCTTATCAATGTTGAAAACAGGTGTGCTTCTTAACTTTCTTCGATAAGTCAAAACAACAGCATTTATTTGAAATAAAAATATTTTGCAACAGAAATGTATTTACTGTCAATTTTGATCAATTTAAAGCATCCTTGCTGAATAAAAGTATTAATTTCTTAAAAAAAAAAAAAATACTGTCCCCAAATTTTGAATGTTAGTGTTAATTATTTAGCAGGTAAATGCATTTTGTTTTCACAGGATGTTTGAGTTATTGATCATATAAGCATCTAACCCAAACCAAAAATCGCATCAAATATTATAGTGCTGTCAAACGATTATTCGCAATTAATCACATCCAAAATAAAAGTTTTTGTTTACATAATAGGTGTATGTGTACTGTGTATATTTATTTTGTATATATAAATACACACACATACAGTATACAGGTGCATCTCAATAAATTAGAATGTCGTGGAAAAGTTCATTTATTTCAGTAATTCAACTCAAATTGTGAAACTCGTGTATTAAATAAATTAATTAAATAAAGTAGTTTAAGTCTTTGGTTCTTTTAATTGTGATGATTTTGGCTCACATTTAACAAAATCCCACCAGTTCACTATCTCAACAAATTAGAATACTTCATAAGACCAATAAAAAAAAACATTTTTAGTGAATTGTTGGCCTTCTGGAAAGTATGTTCATTTACTGTACATGTACTCAATACTTGGTAGGGGCTCCTTTTGCAAATGAACTTTGCCACGACATTCTAATTTATTGAGATGCACCTGTATATTTTGAGAATATTTCCACATATTTCCGTGTATATATTTATATTCATATAATTGCTATTATTTATAAATATTTTAAATGTATAAACTTAACATTTTTCTTAAACATATGCATGTGTGTGTATTTATTTATATATAATAATATTATTACACACATTATGTAAACAAAAAACTTTTATTTGGGATGTGATTAATCACGATTAATCGTTTGACAGCACTACAATATTATAAAATGCAACTTCACTGCCTGTCAAATTTTTTTTTGAAAGCAAAACTCCTGAATAACCAAAGTGTTGTGTTATAATTCAGTGGGTCGTACTTTCTCAGGTATGGTGTAGGCTACAGTAATGCCCTCCGGCAGATCTGGTACCGGTCCTGATGCATCCTGAAGCTCTGCCTCTGACACCTCTGAAACAAGCTCAATGCCTGGCAGGAAACAACATCACGTTCAAGCTTATATATATATATATATATATATATATATATAATAAATATACACAGTACACACACATTATGTAAACAAAAAACTTTTATTTGGGATGTGTTTAATCACGATTAATCGTTTGACAGCACTACAATATTATAAAATGCAACTTCACTGCCTGTCAAATTTTTTTTTTAAAGCAGGAAAACTCCTGAATAACCAAAGTGTTGTGTTATAATTCAGTGGGTCGATGTGTACTGAATTTATTTAATACACGAGTTTCACAATTTGAGTTGAATTACTGAAACAAATGAACTTTGCCACGACATTCTAATTTATTGAGATGCACCTGTATATTTTGAGAATATTTCCACATATTTCCGTGTATATATTTATATTCATATAATTGCTATTATTTATAAATATTTTAAATGTATAAACTTAACATTTTTCTTAAACATATGCATGTGTGTGTATTTATTTATATATAATAATATTATTACACACATTATGTAAACAAAAAACTTTTATTTGGGATGTGATTAATCACGATTAATCGTTTGACAGCACTACAATATTATAAAATGCAACTTCACTGCCTGTCAAATTTTTTTTTGAAAGCAAAACTCCTGAATAACCAAAGTGTTGTGTTATAATTCAGTGGGTCGTACTTTCTCAGGTATGGTGTAGGCTACAGTAATGCCCTCCGGCAGATCTGGTACCGGTCCTGATGCATCCTGAAGCTCTGCCTCTGACACCTCTGAAACAAGCTCAATGCCTGGCAGGAAACAACATCACGTTCAAGCTTACATAACATTTAAAGATTTTTGTTTTATGAATAAGGAATGTGCTGAGTGTGGGATGCCAACCCCATTCATTGTCCTCATGCACCACTTCCTCTTCATCCTGTACCACTTCCTGCTTTGGCTGCTCTACTTCTTTTTTCTGGAGTAAGGAAGAAATATCACATCATATACTGTTAGTATTAATACTAACTGGTTGTCACAGTGTGCCTTTTGTACATCCATGATTAAATAACTTGCTTAGAAACAGTTGTTAATATTTTGGAATTTTGTAAACTTAAAAAAAAAAAGAAAAAAAAGTGATGTTCAGTGAAAGTGATGAATTAAAAAATGAACAAAAATGTTATATAAAGTTAAAAGAAATTATAAATTTAAATTAAATTAAAAGTTTCAGAATTAACAATGTTGTAGCTAATTCATATTTAATTATTATATATTTTATGGATCAATAAATCTCCGTCACCTTGTACTCGTCCTGTTGTTGTCTGCAGTGTCTGTCGTCACACTGTGGGTTGGCCTTCATTGCCATGCTCGGGAAGAAATCCTGCATGGCATTATAGCCCAGGTAATAACTCACTGTCCCAAACCCCAACAGATACCTATAACACAGACAATTTCATTCAAGGCTCTGTGTTTTAAAGTCCTTTGGAAGTACTAACAGGGCAAGACCTCTGAGAAATTGAAATGACCATGGGTTAGTTAGAATGGTTCAATTTGGTTAAGTTACAAAAATGGCTTTATTTTGCCATCTAATGGCATTTGTATGATACTACAGCATTTACTATCCACTACACAAAGTAATCAGTGTAACTAAACTGAAATAGGATACATCACAGTTAGGCCTGTGGTTATGGTGTAATCTTAACCCTGTAAAGCCTGAAATAATAGTTGTTGAAATTATTATTATTCTTTTTCTAAATGGAACCGTTTAGTTGAACCTTTAGACAACATATTCTAATAACAAATAGTTTTTTTTAGTATCATGTCAGGCTTTTATGTCTCATATACACTGTTTTCCAAATTATTATGCACATGTCAATAGAATTTCAGTAAAATAAACATTCAGATTTTAGTTTTCAAAGAACGTGTTTCTGTTTTATATTTCATATTTTTTTTAGGTATCGATCTCAGACAGGTCTTCTTAAGTAAATGGAAAACCAACAAAAGGTTGTTCCGCTTCCCTTTATAGCTGCCCTTTTGATTTAGTTATTTTTGTTTGACAGAAATCAAATAAAAATATTTTGTTGTACTGAAATCCGATTTTTTTTCTGTCACATTCAACCACGGTGTTACGTTAGCTTTCACTGTTCTAGTCCAATCGGCGTCAAGTTCTGCCCTTTATGGGATATTTTACTAAACTTCCAAACAAAGATTTTTTTTCGAACTGCAATGTTATCTCTATGTGCTCCGGAGGGCTAGCACTAACGTACTAACTTTTGTCATCATACATAACCTTAACTTGTGCAGCGATTGGTGGAAACAAACATACCTCTATTAATAAGAAATATGAAGTCAGGACCAGTCTGTAAGGCCAAACCAGTTTCTCACCAGTACAGTTTTGATGGATGACGATTGTAATAGAAGTAAAGGCGATTACAGTGACATACAGAAGTCGTCATTATTAGCACGCTCTCTGATAGCTCTTTGTAGGGCTGTGCAATTAATCGAAAAACTATTTCGATCTCCAACGATTATGAAAATACAATAATCGAGATAAAACTATTAATACGCCCCCTTTTCCAGCGCTGCGCTTTCGTTCCTCCATAAAAGCCCAATTTCACATGCAAATCAGTAAAATTATGTAACGTGACTTTTTCAAAATGGGACGTGCTTGATTTATGTAAGTATATGTATTCATGTTTTTAAAAGCGTGAAAGAGAACTTGCGCTGAACAGAACACGGACATGTAAAGTCATCTTTTAGCTCAAGGTGCGCGCCTAAACGGTCAAATACACGCAAAAATGTCAAAATGCGGCGCTTAGTGATTATTCATGTATACCTTCGTCGGTCATGTAATAAATTAACGTAAAGAGTTGAGAATGAAAATACGCATGTAACGGTAAATTGGATCCGTACGGCTCTTAAAGTGACAGCGGGCTATTTTCCTGCTGCGACTGTGCGCTTAATATTAATCAAACAAAAGACAAATTCTAAATCTCACACTGCTCTTGAGTGAAGGACTTGTGTAGCTTTAATAAGAACAAAAAGTTGCATTCTTACAGTGAAGACTGTGCGGTTTTATTTTACATTTGATTATTCATTTCTGTAGTAGGCTGTAAACCGCTTGAGACTTGCATTAAAAAAAACATTAAAGTGGTCCTATTATGCTTTTTTCACTTTTTTAATTTTAGTCAGTGTGTAGTGTGTATGTTTGGGCATAAAAAAAGATCTAGAAAGTTACAAATCTCAAAGTCCACTCCAAAGGGAGATATTTTGTTTTTAAAAAATCCCTTTTCAAGAACTACAGCGAACGGCTCGTTTGGACTACAGCGTTTGTTTTCTGCTGTGCTGTAGCGTCAAATTTTCGGCATGTCTAGAACAATTCTTACAAGTATAACACGACGTAGCTGGGCGCCGCGGACAGATGCAGAACGTCGCGCCGGTGTGTCTACACTCATAGACAATAAAGTATTTGAATTTTAAAGACGTGGCGCGACGCTGCGCTTCTCGTCCAGTGTGCGACCGCCTGAAACGCTGTTTTTTTTCACCTCCGTGCCCAAACGTCTTTGTTTGGGCTTCCGAAAGTGGATGATGTCAGGAAACAGTGGTTGCAATTTATTTTATAACTCTGTTCCTGAGCATTATAACCCCAGTTTGCTATTGTGTGCTGCTAGATGTCATAACAACCTTATTTACAGGAAATATATATTTGATATGTATCACTATCTTCAAATAAATCACTCATATAAAGTTTGTCATATGGCCCCCTCATAATCGTGTTAAATAATCGTGATTACAATATTGGCCAAAATAATCATGATTGTGATTTTTGCCATAATCGCTCTTTGCATGAGTGCATTTCAGCATGGTCGCATGCAAGGGAAGTGTTTTATGATGGACACTTGCTGAAGGAGCGTGTTTTTATAGGCGTTTACAATGGTTAGTGGGGTTTATATACATATGGGCATCAACACACTCTGACAGAGGAGCTGTTCACTGGTCATGTTGAGCTGCTTTCAGATCGCCACATTTGACAATTTATTTACATTTTGAATTTGTGTTTTGCTCTGTTTAATAATTCTGAATGGATCTGTATGTATTTAAATACAGTCAGGCTAAGGCTGCTGGGGGCCATTTCAATAAGGTGGTTCAACCAACTCGGAGTTAAAAATTGAACTCTGAGTTGACTTACCCTGAGATGGGAAACTCTGAGTTTTCGGTTTCAGAACAGCTGAATTGTGTTAGTTCAGTCAACTCAATGTCTCTACATAACATTTTTGTCAAATTGTCTCTACAATGTAGATGTCATAACAACCTTATTTACAGGAAATATATATTTGATATGTATCACTATCTTCAAATAAATCACTCATATAAAGTTTGTCATATGGCCCCCTCATAATCGTGTTAAATAATCGTGATTACAATATTGGCCAAAATAATCATGATTGTGATTTTTGCCATAATCGCTCTTTGCATGAGTGCATTTCAGCATGGTCGCATGCAAGGGAAGTGTTTTATGATGGACACTTGCTGAAGAAGCGTGTTTTTATAGGAGTTTACAATGGTTAGTGGGGTTTATATACATATGGGCATCAACACACTCTGACAGAGGAGCTGTTCACTGGTCATGTTGAGCTGCTTTCAGATCGCCACATTCGATAATTTATTTACATTTTGAATTTGTGTTTTGCTCGGTTTAATAATTCTGAATGGATCTGTATGTATTTAAATACAGTCAGGTTAAGGCTGCTGGGGGCCGTTTCAATAAGGTGGTTCAACCAACTCGGAGTTAAAATTTGAACTCTGAGTTGACTTACCCTGAGATGGGAAACTCCGAGTTTTCGGTTTCAGAACAGCTGAATTGTGTTAGTTCAGTCAACTCTGAGTAGAAGAACGTGACAGCAGCTAAAAATTAAGTATAAAAACATTTCAATCAGGTAAAGCTTTAAGCATAAAATGTTCATGGGTGTAGGCTACATGACTTTACAAACATTTTACAAACATTTGATATGTTATTGAACTAATATTCATTTTCATGGTATCCATGGGCAGAAGAAAAAAAAGACTGTGACAGCAGCTAAAAATTAAGTATAAAAACATTTCAATCAGGCTTTAAGCATAAAATGTTCATGGGTGTAGGCTACATGACTTTACAAACATTTTTACAAACATTTGATATATTAAATACATTTAATTCAGTGTCTATTTCAGTGTGCAGCAGCTTTTATTCACGTACTCTAATCTTTTAACGTAGTCTAATCTTTTCACATAATTAAAGATTCTCTAATCCAACCGGTTACATTTCTTAATTAGAGTAATGAAATTAACATTTGATTTCTACTCAGTCAACAGCAAGAAGGCTCGCAAAATAATGAAGAACAGATGAAGAGGAGATGGCCATAATACCAAGTATTGGAAGAATACTAAAAACCAACAGTAAAAAAAGAATAACACTTGCTTTTGTATTTGTAGGAAATAAAGATGACCAAATAAATTGTGCATAATTTGTATTTATGTAACCGTTGTGGTGGTGGTTGCAGCATATATCTCGGACTACACTTCCATATGGCATCCTTCCGTTCCATGTTTCATTTTCAGAAGGTGCGATGATGGGAATATGCGCATCATCAATGCATCCAACCACACTGGAAATTCTAATTATTGGGTTACTTCCAGAGGTCACCTCAAGATGTTATCAAGTGAACGTCAGCGAGGCACACCATGGTTACCGCTCTGCATACAGCGGCCTTAATGTGCTCTGCATCCCCGATATAGAAAACTACCAAATAAATATGCATGTGGATATGGCACAAAAAAAATATAACTCTCTACGAATTAATACAGCCTCCTCATCTACAGTATAAAAGAACATGCCATTTTTGTCACTTTGACAGTGTCTGGTGTTTGACGGGGGCAAGTGGGGGAATCAAAAAATAATCTTGTTTACGTTTGCATTAAGATGATTTTTCTTACCCCATGGTGGATAATTTTACTTGTTTTAAGTAAAATGCAATTAAATGCATTTGTTTCCCCCCAGGAAACAAGAATAAACTTGGGCTATATAATTTTTCTTATATAGAAAATGCATCGTGATTTAAGAATTTTTAGATATTTGTACTTGAAATAAGACAGAAATACTAAGTAAGAAAAGCATTTTTACAGCATGAATGAATGAATGAATGAGGTATTTAAACATTGCTTATGCTTTAAAAAGGGGGAGGAGACCGTAAGAAACTCTGGGTTTACCGAAGAAAACCTGCTCCTGACCAGGTTAGGTTCATAGAGTAAGTTACCACGGTAACTGACTCTGAGTATAAGTTACCTCTCTTTCAGAAACGGGCTTGACTTACCCTGCTTTCTCGGGTTTGACAAACATTCCATTCTGAAATGGAAAACCCAGAGTTTCCCTCATTTCAGGGTTAACATACTCAGAGTTTTCACTTAACCTCCTTTCTGAAACGGGCCCCTGGTTTAATGGTCTGTTGGCATCACTGTGTGGTCATGTTTGGTATTGCAGCATGACTTGTTATAGAAAATTATCTAAACAAATGTGGCATTTATTTTTTCCTCACAGTTTTTGCTGTTGCGCTGTATACATAAATTGTGAATTATGAAAAAAAAAAAAAAAACATTTTTTATTAATCTTGAAAAATTCTTGCAGAAAATATAGTTTTGTGAGAATCATCCTCAAACTTATTCTTGAACTTACTAAAACAATTATCTTTATTTAAAATGTTTCAAGTCTTAATATTTTTCCTTTTGTTACACTGGAATAAATCATACTGGGATGTGTGTGTGTGTGTGTCAGTGTGCACCTCCCCTCGTAGTGGGACACACACACACACACACACACACACACACACAACTGGATCAGATCATTGTTTCCAACCCATCTGACATTTGCCAGAAATAATAATTTTACATACTAAAATTGCTGGATGTGGCGCCCTACCCATGCAATATGAAACGTATGATTTTTGTTTCTTAAATTATGTATGGATCTGTCAAGTAAACCCAAACCCACTTGCTTCAGTCAACTAAGTGTCCGTCTTGAAATATTAGTAACAATTTAAAGGCTATTCTTAAGTATACTAAGAGTTTGCAGCAAAAAGACATGTACCACAACCTGAAAGGGGATGTTTTTAGAATTAAATACTAAAAGGCCTTTTAATTGCTAAGAAGTATAAACTATCAATCATGTAGTAGACTGTACAACAGGTTTTTCAGTAAAGTTGGTCATGTTGAGTTACAGACCTTGGAAATTTGCATATCAAATATGATACAGTATGCTTTATAGACATGAAAAAAAAACAGCATGGTTTTAAGTCTGTGCTGAATCATCAAGATTATTATGACTTACTTCAGAACATTTTGCACAAGGAGCCCGGCGACCACTCCCATTGTGGTGGGCAGACTGGCAGCACAAACCCCATCCCTTTTCAACGTCTTCTCATCGATATTGGCAGCCACTACGAGGGGAGGTGCACACTGACACACACACACACACACACACACACACACACACACAAACTGGATCAGATCATTGTTTCCAACCCATCTGACATTTGCCAGAAATAAGCAGTGTTTTATGGTTTATGACACAAAAACTAGACAGTATAGAAGAGGGTACAGCCATATGAAATAGTTAAGATCATTAATCATATTCAAGACACATAGTATGTGTTTTGGGAGTATGAGTGTGTCATACAGCAAAACAAGCAGTTTCTCCAGGGATGATGAGCTGAATGTGTCCAGAAACGGCATTCTCACTGACGCCTGACTCCATCCAAATCTGACCCAACTCATTACATGCCTATAAGAGAGAAACAAACATGTAAGCAATTGCTAAACTGCAGTGACTGTGTGAAAAAAAAGGAATGAAAGTTAAATATTTTCAAAATATAGCAAAAATAAATTATATATATATATATATATATATAAACATACATTTGTATATATTAAAATGAACAAAAAAATATAGTTCTTACAGTTTAATGCCAAAAACTCACAGTATTAATGGCCATCCGAGCCTCAAAGTTATCAACACAACTGAGGACCATATCCACAGGCTTCCCCTCCTCAAGTCCTCCGTGACTGAAAACACAAAAGCAAG
>NW_015505301.1:2559618-2570627 GCF_001515645.1 Sinocyclocheilus grahami
TTTCAAAATATAGCAAAAATAAAATATATATATATATATATATATATATATATATATATATATATATATATATAAACATACATTTGTATATATTAAAATGAACAAAAAAAATATAGTTCTTACAGTTTAATGCCAAAAACTCACAGTATTAATGGCCATCCGAGCCTCAAAGTTATCAACACAACTGAGGACCATATCCACAGGCTTCCCCTCCTCAAGTCCTCCGTGACTGAAAACACAAAAGCAAGATTGTTTATTACAGCCATATTGAAAATGATAAGGAAAACTTTGAGCATACTGTGACATTAAAAAAAAGAGTGATCACCTAATGCGGTTCATGAAATGCGTGAAGTTGTCCATTGTGGTAATGTTGTAATTGTGGGTCTCAAAAGCAACATCTGGATTAATGTTCCTATGCAGGAAAACAGAATTAAAATGGGAAATATCAACTAAAATGCTGTAAAATAACCTTTTAATTTCTCATTTTTAATCCACATCACAGTCTGTTAAAATAAAATATAAACAGAGAAAGATGAAGTGGATTTCCACTAAAGAAAAATAAAATAAATAAGCTTCATAAGCAAATTAACCTAGTTGTTAAATACAATTTTTCTAAGAATTTTTTAAAAGAGTGATATAATGATTCATGCTTTTATCTCTTTTAGACTTGACGAGAAACATCTCATGCTGATTTGATGCTCAAGAAACATTTCTTCTTATTATTAGTAATGTTGAAAATGCTTGTGCTGCTCAATATTTGGAAACTTTTTCAGGATTCTTTGATGAATAGAAAGTAAACAAATATATATTTATTTGAATCTCATATATTAGAATTTTTGTAACTCTATGAATGTCTTGACTGTCACCTCTGACCATTCCTTGCTATATATGTTAAGACGATTAACCTCCCCCTTACCTAAGAGTGTGTTCAGCAGCCTCAACTTTACTGAGCCCTGCCTGATGTGGCTGGAAGAAGAGCCGGTTCATGTTGGCCAACTCCACCTTATCATAGTCAAACAGCAGCAACTGCGGGGAAGAAATCACAGACACAGCAAAAAGAGGCATGACAGTCTGTTACTGCAGAGCCGAGGCATGTCTCTGGGGGTTATGCTGTTGGCTTCCCTCCTGTACTCCGACCGGCAACACACACTACAAGAATGCAGCAAGTTTAACTAAAAAAACATTAACAATGCACACCATAGACCGGCCAATCAGTGCATATTTGATTAATTAGTCCTATATATTACTAGATCTATATATTGAGGAATGAGGATAAAGGTGCATTACCTTACCAATGCCACATCTGGTGAGCATTTCTGCAGTGACACTCCCCACTCCTCCAACTCCCACCACTGCCACAGCATACGAGCGGATTTTCTGAGAATGACAGCAGGTGGATAGTGCTCATCTGAACACGAGCAAGCAGTTATCAATATAAAAGTTTCATAAAAATAATAAATACACATGTTTACCTCGTAGTCTTGAACTATGCCCATCCTTTTGAGTGCCATCAGACGACTGCGAGATATTAAATATAACATTAAAGTGACTTTCGCACCGGTTTAGCCTTCCATATGTTCAAAAACAAGTCAGTGATCATAAATAAACATAGCAGCGTCAAATTGCTCACCTGTATGGATTTGAGTCTACGACTTCAGCACTCATTTGATCAATCTTTGGTCTGAGATGATGTTCAGCATCACTTTGCTTCTGTTTGGATTTAATTAGTTCATTTTCTAACTCACGGATTCGCAGCTTCAGCTCCTCGACGGTGGCCATTTTTTCTTAAAATCCTATATTGTAATAAACACGAGCTGATATGATTTTCCGATGGGAAAAATAAAGCATGCCAAAGATGAAAATGAATATGCACGTCGGTCCGCACTGCTAGAAAGCAGCTGGCGAAGAGTGTGTCTAGATATTGAGCCCGGAGTGAAACACAAAGTACACAGGAACGAAAGTTCCCTCGATGAATGATGAACTGGTTTAAAAAAATATATATATATATATTAAAAATCTCACCACATGTAAACACATACGTTACTACTTTTTATTACGTTTTGTTCGACAATTTTTCCAAGTTAGAGCCGTGACTTAGAAAGCAGCTGGCGAAGAGTGTGTCTAGATATTGAGCCCGGAGTGAAACACAAAGTACACAGGAACGAAAGTTCCCTCGATGAATGATGAACTGGTTTAAAAAAATGTATATATTAAAAATCTCACCACATGTAAACACATACGTTACTACTTTTTATTACGTTTTGTTCGACAATTTTTCCAAGTTAGAGCCGTGACTCGTCGCCGTTTAGAAGCTAAATATAATTTACATTTAACAATACTACAATTTATTTACAATACTAGGCATTTTTGCATGTGAAGAAATCAGTTTTGTGAGCCAGTTAAATCAATGAACTGAAAAGACTCGATTCAGAAGAACAACATCTTACGAATCGCGCGCCGCTGGAAGGAATCGCGCGCCGCTGGAAGGAATATGTAACTATGGTAACAGCTTAAAAAACGCTGTTAGTCTTTGGAAAATAATTACATGTTTTCCTCTCACTTCCAAAAATACCTAGAGTAAAAATATTAGTTGAATTTAACTATTTCTTTCATTTCTGACACTGCACTTCTCCGGTCCGGTAGGTGGCGGTCATATATTTTAATAATTTCTCCCATTTCACCAAAGAAACAGAAGTGAAGCGGAAGTTTTTTTCAGAGCTGATGGCGCGAATGACTGGAAAACGGCTTCACGCGGATTTTCAAATTAAAATACTGACAGATTAGCAGATTAATTATCCTGCTGTTTTATACAAGTTATGTTTCTATGTGTGTCTGTGATGAAATGACAAACAAACGAAGTTGAAAGTTTTAATCCTAAATCTCCTAGTTTCAATCCTCTAATCAAGATTCTGCTCTGTCTCGCGGTAAGTCCTCATTTGTTATTATGAGTGTTTAGGTTGTTTTAAATTAATAAATTTAAAAAAGACACGAATATGTAACTATGGTAACAGCTTAAAAAACGCTGTTAGTCTTTGGAAAAGAATTACATGTTTTCCTCTCACTTCCAAAAATACCTAGAGTAAAAATATTAGTTGAATTTAACTATTTCTTTCATTTCTGACACTGCACTTCTCCGGTCCGGTAGGTGGCGGTCATATATTTTAATAATTTCTCCCATTTCACCAAAGAAACAGAAGTGAAGCGGAAGTTTTTTTCAGAGCTGATGGCGCGAATGACTGGAAAACGGCTTCACGCGGATTTTCAAATTAAAATACTGACAGATTAGCAGATTAATTATCCTGCTGTTTTATACAAGTTATGTTTCTATGTGTGTCTGTGATGAAATGACAAACAAACGAAGTTGAAAGTTTTAATCCTAAATCTCCTAGTTTCAATCCTCTAATCAAGATTCTGCTCTGTCTCGCGGTAAGTCCTCATTTGTTATTATGAGTGTTTAGGTTGTTTTAAATTAATAAATTAAAAAAAGACACGCAATAGATTACAAGGTTTTAGAGCTGTGCGACAGTTTGACACTCTGATGTCTTGTTGGCCTTGTTTATGAGATACTCAAAACAACCTTCAATGAGAAGTCGATTGGAAATTATTAGTGTCATAATCCTAAATAGCATCCAGTTTTTGTTCGATTTTTGTATTAAATTGCTATTTTGTTAAACCTAATACAAAATAGAATATACATGTAGGCATGTCACGATAACAACTTTTTGTTGTGCGATATATTGCCCCAGAAATAATTGCGATAAGCGATATTATTGTCATTTTAAACACCATTTTATGCCACTGAATATATAATCATAATGTGTAACACCATAATAATGCAAGAAGGCCTACACACTTCCAAATGACAACAAACTTTTGATTTTTAAGAATATTTAGATCATGGAAATTAAGTATCAAAATATTAGATACCTTAAAAAACTTGAATAAATAGTAAACAAACATTTTCTAACAAAAAGTGCAAAGTAACAAGTACAAAAAAAAAAGAAAAATGCACTTTTATGGAGATTTTTCCATCTACAGATTTTTCCCGGACCTTCTTTTCTCTGTAAATTAAGGGTGCACACTATTGCTGAGAAACACAGTCACTACTTAGCAGTCAGATGGGAAGTCGTGGCCTAATGGTGAGAGAGTCGGACTCGTAGGTTGCGGGTTCGAGTCTCGTACCGGCAGGGATTGTAGGTGGGGGGGGGGGGGGGCTCTCTCCCCCTTCAATACCACGACTTGAGCAAGACACCGAACCCCCAACTGCTCCCCCGGGCGCCGCAGCATAAATGGCTGCCCACTGCTCCGGGTGTGTGTTCACGGTGTGTGTGTGTTCACTGCTGTGTATGTGCACTTAGGATGGGATAAATGCGGAGCACTAATTCCTAGTGTGGGTAACCATACTTGGCCACATGTCACGTCACTTTTCAAACTTTGTTTGCCAGTAAATGCAAGGAATTATTCAAATTTAATGTGATTTAAAATTTGAAAATTAATTTAAAATTTAATTAAAAGATTTTGTATGCACTCATTTGATTTGAAGTGACACTGCATTCACAATAAACATTTTATCAGTTCAAGCAATTTATGGAAGTCGAACCCTAGTTACAACCGTGAACTTCCTAGCTACACCCTAGCAACAGCCCAGAACTCCCTAGCAACAACTGTTCACTGCTGTGTATGTGCACTTAGGATGGGATAAATGCGGAGCACTAATTCCTAGTGTGGGTAACCATACTTGGCCACATGTCACTTCACTTCAGATGTCTGTATGCACAAAGACACATATCTTCAGATGAAACTTAGTTTAGAAGCTTTGAACTAGTATCTCATGACTACACCACGTTATGTACGAGAAGCTGCAGAAGAAACTGGCGCAAGTGGAATGTAAAAAACACGGTGACATTAATTTTTCAGTAAATATAATGGGCGATATATTGCATCACCAAAAATGATTGAGGTCATGTACATATATTGCGCGATAAGTCGATATATTGATTATTGCAACAGGCCTATATACATGATGGTATTACATTACAGAATAACACTATGAGAGAACGGGATACTAATGATTAGCAGATGTTTACATTGTTTAATGATGATATTAAATCCATGCACGTTTGTTTCCACAGGATGTAGATTATATGCCACCATGTCAAAAGACAACAAGGAGGCATACATTGTGAAATTTGTTGAACGCAATGGACAAAAGAGTGATCTGGCTCTCCAGGCCTATAAGGTGATCATAATGTGTCATTCTTGTTAACATCTGTCATTAAATGCTTCTTATATCTTATAATATCCTTTGAACCTTAATACTACCGTACTACTTGATGTCTTTTGTTTATATAATAATTTCAGGCAATAGTGGAACTGCAGTCAGAGAAATATGTGCAGACGCTGGATGAGGAAGCCACACTAAAGCTGGACCACAATGACAAGTCCCTGTTTGTTTTCAGTGACTTCACCAGCAATGCCTTTGACCACTGCAGGAGGGTGCGTTTGTGTGACGTTTCACTTTTTGCAGTGATAAGCAGTTGGCCAGAGAAAATATCATTCCATATTCTTTATTGTATTTACATAAAATGTGTACATTTTTATGGTCTCGGTTAGTGATGATCTTTTGAAATGAATTTTTTGACTTGAAAGAATTTATTACAGAGACACCAAAACCGAATTAAAAATGTTCATTTAGCAGGAAACCGAGAAAGTCTCTCTAATTATATTCTGGTAATTTAACTCCGTATACTGTTCAAAGAGACGTGTTAAACCAGTCGTAGTTCTTCAGCAAACAAGCTGCCTTGATATTTCTGCTGAACAAATTTCATATATTGCTACTTTAGAGTTATTTTTGGTCAAGGTGAAGTGCTGACATGTTTACTTGTATGCCAGTCAAAGATTTTTTAAAGAATTCTCTTCTGCTCACCAAGCCTGTAGTAATATTGTGAAATATTTTTACTGTTTAAAATAACAGCTTTCTATTTGAATATATTTTAAAATGTAATTTATTACATTACATCATTACTCCAGTCACATGATCCTTCAGAAATCATTCTTATATTCTGATTTGTTGCTCAAAAAATATTTTTTATTATTATTATGTTGAAAAAAAAGCTGAGTAGAATTTTTTTTAGGTTTCTTTGATGAATAGAAATTTCAGAAGAACCGCATTGATCTGAAATAGAAATATTTTGTAACATTATTAATGTCTTGATCATCACTTTTGATCAATTTAATGCATACTTGCTAAATAAATGTTTTCATTTTTATAATATAAGCAAATAATAAGCAAATCAGCATATTAGAATGATTTCTGAAGGATCATGTGACACTGAAGACTGGAGTAATGATGCTGAAAATTCAGCTTTGATCACAGGAATAAATTACATTTTAAAGCAGTTATTTTCAATAGTAAAACTATTTCATAATAATACTGCTTTTGCTTAATTTTTGATTAAAAAAAATGCAGGCTTGGTGAGCAGAATAGAATTATAAAAAAAAAAAATACAGTAGAAATCTTACTGTCCAAAAACTTTTGACTGGTAGTGTATCTTTATAATGTTCACAAAATAAACACTGACACAATCAAAAGGTGTCATCAGTGAAACACTTGATAAACAATACTGTTTTAGTAAAAAAATTTGGCCTTCCAAAAAAAATTTTTTTTTCCAAGATATTCTTGGTTGTCGAAATTTTGGTACATCACTAATCTCTGCATTATTTACAAAAAACTAAACTGAGAGTGATGTAGTGCTGGGCGGTATGACCAAAAATTTATATCATGGTATTTTTCAAAATTATACCGGTTTCACGGTACATGACGGTATTTTTTTTTTCATGCATGACCGGGTATTAACCATATTTTCTACTGATTGAGAGGAAATACTGCAGTATATTGACTTAGAATGCCCTATATTACTGTCATGACGAGTGAATATAGTAAAAAAATACCACACTAAATAGTGACTAAACACGACCCCTTTTAATACATGTTAACCAGGAGTTACTCTCATTTATAATCGTGGCACCATCTGATAAAATCAACATGCATCTACACTAAAGAGCGGCTATGCGGTTGTTTTGGCTATATTACTTTTTTGTCTCATGCAGCGCACTGCCTGCATCTGAGTAACAAACTAAAAACAACTACAAACCAAAACAGTGCATGTGATATTAACAGATGAACTACGCTCATATTTATAATTCCAATCAGTAAGTGACAGGTGCTAGGAAACGCTGTTTTGTACTCATTTATTGACGAGTCGGATGTGGTGCGGCCAACTTAATGCACTGCTTCTCTGCCGCTCACTGCACAGAACAGACGCTGAGAAAGGTGACACTTCTCCGGGAAAGTCAGACCTCGCGTTCGCGGGACAGCACTGGCAAAATCTTCCAACTGAACCATAGCTAAGGTTTATCCAAAAAAAGTCGCTAGGTTTGTCAGTATGAATATTCTATGAAAAAAAGCCGCTAAAAGGGTCTGAAAGTTGCTACATCTAGTGCTAAAGTCGCACTCGTGTGTGTGCTGATGGCAGGGGGTGGTGGATATTTGTGGTGGTCAATGTGGATATTGTGGATGAGTTCTTCTGTCTCATCACGTTCTATTAGTTCTGCAGCTTCAGTTTCGGAACTTTCACACTTAGTAACACATACAGCTGTTCCCTCACCACAGTGCAACAGTGAAAAGGGACCCCTTTCAAACAGTGTAGCATTCCGAACGTTGTTTAAGCGACGTATACTGGTATTGCAGTATTTAAAAAATTCATATCATAACAAAAATAAACACCGGTATTCGGTATGAACCGGTATACCGCCCAGCACTAGAGTGATGTATAACTTAAGTTTGAATACCTGCACTCTTGTTTTTTTATTGTTTTTTTTTTTACATTATAAATTTAATGTAATTGAGTTGTTTTTTTTCCCCAGTATTTATTTGAAACAGAAATCTTTTGTAACATTATAAATGTTACTGTCAGTAATCTTACAAAACTGTATGTCTGTCATATTTGCAGCTGGGATGCAGGATTGTGAGTCCTCTGGTAGTGCTGTTCTGTCTGCAGAAGCAGAGATGTGTGCCCAAAGCAGAGCAGCCCGTGTACAACATGGCCATGGCTGATGTCACTGCCTCCTGCACCAACCTTGACAAAGAGGCACGGGTAAGGAAAATACCATTGATGATTAAGGCTAATATATAATTGTTTATTTTCTCAATCTTTGCTTACAGAGTGTATAAAGTGTCATTGAAATAGTGAAAATTACATCTGTATGTGCAGATCTACACGACAAATAAGCGGCTGTTTTGTTGTTCTTGTAGAGTGAAGTGATGGATCTTGTCCAGCTGATGGGTGGACGGGTCTACCGTGATCTCAATGTGTCTGTTACTCACCTGGTGGCAGGTGAAGTGGGGAGTAAGAAATACCTGGTGGCCGCAAGCCTTGGGAAGCCCATTCTTTTGCCCAGCTGGGTGAAAGCATGCTGGGAAAAGTCTCAGGATAGGTAAAGTCTGCATGGTTAAAGTCACCATGGGATAAGTCACTGTGAAATCAAAATTGACAACTCAACATTTTAAGGAGTATTGCAGTGTTGTTATAAACAATTTATCCATACCAAGGCTCGAAATTGCAACCATTTTGGTTGCATATGCTCCAGAAATGTAATCTGTGCGACCTCAAAATATATTTGGGAGCATTTGTGCGAGTGCATATAATTGTTGTCGTGCGACCTATTTGCATTTCTCTAAAAACATTCAGAGTATGTGCCTTCTGAGTGCTGATACGGTGACCTGTCTGCCGTTCTATGAAACATTAGGCTACATAACCAATTAAACTTCATCTTTACATTCTTAACTTGAATGCAGATTTTAGATTGGTTAATGTTAGCTGTCAATCACCCAGTCACTGCTTTTCACTAACTACCGCGAGAAAAAGAAAGGGCTGAAGAAGAGAGAAAATTTAAAGAACACTTACAGATTTATTTTGTGAACCACATAAAGTTACAAATAATGGTGCTGGTGATAGCGATCATGTGGTGAATGTTGATCCACCAGCCGAATAGAAGGCGTACAGTTTTCGGAGAGAGTGGTTGAAAGACTTTGAGTGGCTCCGCTAGGAAAATGCACTGTGCTCTATGCACTGCATTCACTGTAGGGACGGAGTTTGCAGGTAACAGCGTTCGCCACCGAATCTACACATTTTGTAATTGTTGTTTTACGATGTGCAGTTTGGCATTATCGACTATAATCTATAATCTTTTTTCTTTCCCCACAGTGTTTTCCATCACTCTGAACTGAATACGGAGGACTATCAGTGTCCAGTCCTGAAAGGCTGTACGGTCTGTGTGACGGGACTCTCTACTGTGGAGCGTAAAGAGGTTCAGAGGTTGTGTGGCCAGAATGGAGGCAATTACACAGGGCAGCTCAAGATGAATGAGTGTACTCACCTTATTGTCAGTGAACCCACAGGTGACCCCATAATCTCTGACCTCATCTGTATGTTTTGGGACACAGTCCTAGCATGATCTTCACTTCATTTTATGGGTTGCATTTCAGGTCAGAAATACGAGTTTGCCCGTAAATGGAACGTATACTGTGTGTCCCTGCACTGGCTGTTTGACAGCATCGAGAAGGGCTTCTGTCAGGATGAGAGCAGGTATGCTGTGGAGCGTGGAAAGAAGGGTGCGGAGGAGATGCCAGGCAGACCCAACACCTCCACTCCTACAGGACCCAACAGGAGCAAAGAGGGTGAGTAAAACACTGTTTTATTGTTAAGGCACCATTTGTGTTGTACGTCATACTGACACAAAACTTTTTTTTTGGAAAGAAATTAACACAAGGATGCATTAAATTGATATATTGTTAATAAATATTACTAGACTATTGTATTTGTACATTGGTGCCTCTCAGACGTGTCACACTGGGTGGCCACGGGTCCTTAAAAAGTCTTAAAATGTCTTAAATTCAGATTCAGTAGGTCTTAAATATTTTTGGTCCCATTACCACAAAAAATTCTCCAGTCTGATGGACCCAGTGAGTGTCCATCAAGAGTACTTTTTCTCCGCTGTAGTTACCGCGTCATCAGAGAGAATTGCGGTTACAGAATACAGTCGAACACCAGCTCGCTGTCCAGCCTTCGAACTACTTTAAATGGGTTAATGTAAGTTTACTGAAAAATGGCTTGAGAATTGTACTTGCCCGACAGGACTAATAGCCTGATTAAAACTTGTGACAAAATATAATCATGCATCAAAACGCGCGAATGATTCTTCTGATTTTATTACATTTAGCTTAAACAGCGATTGATAATTGATAGTGTATTTCTATTATCAATGTCGCACTGTTGAGGCTCGTGCTGCCTGTCTCTGTGAGAGACTTTCATGGAGAACTCAAATCAAATGAGCGTTACGGCACACGTAAAGAAACTCACAGAACAAACATACTGAGGCAAAAATTCTAAATGTTTAGTTTATTTATAGCATGATATAGTCAAGTAACATACCATGACAAGGGAACTATTTTGCTGAATATTTTCACGATTGCAAATGTTACATTGATTTTAGTTCAACAAACAAGTAGTAAAGTATATGAAGTTACTTACATTTTTAGACACAATTGACTGTTTTGTTCTATTTCACCAACGAAAATAGTTCCAAACAAAGATCAGAACAGAATTATCGCGCACATTCTCCAAGCCACACCCGGCATTTGTTACTGAATGATTCAGAGGTTTGAAGGAATCGGGTTGAATGAATAAGTGACTTACCGCCACCTACTGTCGGTTTAGTCTCATGCTTAAAAGCATGCATTTTCCCCCAACATTTCTTATTTGTATGTTAAAAATTTTATTTACAACATTAATCCCATAACATTATTTATTGCTGTTGTAATTTTGTAATTATTTTTATTATAATTTGATTGGTAACAGCCCTGCAGTTTATTACATTTCTTGATCAATTGTAAGAATTTGACGTGAAAGATGACGCATACATTTAATAAGGTAAAAAAATATATTGGC
>NW_015505301.1:2570651-2574323 GCF_001515645.1 Sinocyclocheilus grahami
ATTATTATAATTTGATTGGTAACAGCCCTGCAGTTTATTAAATTTCTTGATCAATTGTAAGAATTTGACGTGAAAGATGACGCATACGTAAAATAAGGTAAAAAAATATATTGGCCTTTATAAAGGTAAATGACATCCTGTGGTAAATATTAAAAACATGCAGATTTAAGTACGTAAAAGCTGACCGAAAACTGATGAAAATACTGCTTCAGAATAAATTGTTTACTCCACCAAAAATCTCGGTGATGCGACACTTTTATTTTGTGGGAATATTTTGTATGGGATATTGTCTGCTGATATGAAAAGTTCACTGTATATCGTAATAACAAATAGAATTTTTGACAGCGATGATATTTTGTTTTCTTTTTACATTTAAACGCGTTAAATATTACATATACGTATGTAATATAATGTGTATTTCCATCACAGGCTTGGTCTTAAATTTCACATAAGGTGGTATTAAAAAGGTCTTAAAAAGTCTTAAATTTAACTTGTTCATATCTGTAGACACCCTGTAAATATTACAAATACGTATGTAATATAATGTGTATTTCCATCACAGGCTTGGTCTTAAATTTCACATAAGGTGGTATTAAAAAGGTCTTAAAAAGTCTTAAATTTAACTTGTTCATATCTGTAGACACCCTGCCACATGCTTACAGTTAGTTCAAAATGCCGCAGCCTGGCTTCTCAAAGGGAAGCGTGAAAGCGAACACATCACACCGGTTCTGATTTCACTTCATTGGTTACCGATCAAATACAGAATTGATTTCAAAGTTTTGTTATTTGTTTTTAAGTCTTTGCGGAACCAGGCACCACAGTACCTATCTGAACTACTGCATCCGCCTTCACAGTCTAGATCACTTAGATCTAGGTACTCTGATTTACTACGTTCCTAGAACCAGACTTAAAAACAGGGGTGATCGCGCATTTGCGGTCATCGGTCCTAAGTAGGGATGCACGATATTGGATTTTTGCCGATATCCGATATGACGATATTTTTCAACTTATTTTGGCCGATTCAATATATTTTCTTTTTGTTTGTAAACAACAGCAAGTCTCTCCTGTGCAGAGATTATAAGCAAAATATTTTAAATTTTGGTTCGTTTTTAACAAGAACTTTATTTGTTAGAATTAAATAAACAATAATGAAAATTTTTGACAGTACATTGAAGCTTTTGAAAATAACTATAAATAAACTATATATCAATCGCTGCATTTTTTCCCCAGAAAGATGCAGTGTTAACCCTAACATTTTATTTTAAGATTTAACATTTGTAGATGGAAAGCAAAAGAGATGTAAAAATTCTGAAAATCTTTTAGAGCTTATGATTTATGTGCCCTCTAGAACCTTGCGTTCTGCAAGTGAACGGCGTATTATTGTGCCATCTCAAAGAGGCACAAAATCACTTTCACAGACTTTTTCATTAACTGTTCCCTCCTGGTGGAATGACCTGCCCAAATCAATCCAAGCAGGCCTTAACCATCTTCAAGAAACGACTAAAAACACATCTGTTCCACCTTTATTTGACCCTCTAACTCTAACACTTTCTATTCTATTTCAATTCTACTTTATATTTATCTTCTTTTTTCTTTTTTCTTTATTTATTATTTAAAAAAACAAACAAACACTAGCTTTCTATTTTTTTCTAATCTATCTACTTGTTTTTCTTTGTGTGTGTGTGTGTGTGTGTGTAAATGTGTATAATATATATATATATATATGTATACATATATATACACCATGATACATGTACTACGTTAGTACGTTAGAGACTTGTCATTTGCACTTATATATTGTTGCTCTTTTGTTAGTTTTGACTGCTTTTATTGTCCTCATTTGTAAGTCGCTTTGGATAAAAGCGTCTGCTAAATGACTAAATGTAAATGTAAGATTTGTTTAAAAAATAAAACATTACTTTAATGAATAAATCCGTATATAATCCATAAATTATTTTATTTACAAGTGTCATGTTTGTGATTTTCTTTCATGTAAGATATAGCTTCTGACCTTTAAATCAAAACATACTCATTATTTTATGGCATCAATTACTGTTTTATTTAATCAGAAACACAGTCTAAATGTTATTTGTGTAGGCTATTTTACTTTTAAGTTAATTAGAAGTAAGCCAACTGCACCCCCTAAAGATTAAAACTCCTTACAGAACGGGCATTAGGACCCGGGGGAGGCTGTCACTGCTGCCACTGCACATGCTATTTACTCTATCACACCGAACGCTCATTCTGTACCTGCATTCTCAGATTAAATGCAGCAATCCAAAACGGTCAATCTAATCATCATTCAGACAAAACTTTGCTTCAAGAATGAGCCACACTGCTGACCTGATCTAATCACTAGCACACCCTGAGCACATGCGAGTTAACGTATTCCTCTTATTGGCAAGACATATCGGCATAATATTTCATATCGGGCCAATTTCGATATCAGTCCGATAATATCGTGCATCCCTAGTCCTAAATTATGGAATAACCTTCCGGCCTACATCAGATCCGCCCCAAACCTTGTCAACTTTTAAATCCGCCTTGAATCTGTACCTTTTCTCCATGGCTTTCAGTATCCCTTGACTCATTTCAGCATTAATATCTTTTGATTCTAGCTTTTCTCCTCTATTTTATCTTATTTTAGGCTTTTATTTTATTATTTTTATTTAACTTCTCTAGTTTCTCTAGTGCTTAAATGCTTTGTGTCTTTATTGCCTGTTTCTTTTAGCCTTGTAAAGCACTTTGGTCAACACCAGTTGTTTTTAAATGTGCTATACAAATAAACTTGTATTGTAAATATTGTTAAAAATTTGTTTTTGTTTTTTTTTTACTTTTTATTCAAGGAATCTTTAAAATATTAGAATTTCCACTAAAATATTAAGCAGCACAATGATTTTTTAAAATATAAATGATAGTGAGAAATGTTTTTGTCTAGGATCGTGTTACACTGAAGGAGTAATGACTAGGGGTGCGCCGATCTGATATTCAGTATCGGTATAGGCTCCGATACTGCCATTTTTTGCCGCATCAGGGTATCGGTCAGACGAGACCAATCCTAATCCGATATTGTGCGTATACTATTCTGTTTGCTAAGCCCCATGAAAGGCACAAACACATTATAAAGCACCATAAAGTTTTCATGCACTATATTTCAAGTGTTCTGAGAACGTTCCATAGCTTAATGTGAGGTACAGATGAATATTTAAGTCAAGTTCTCCTAAACACTTCTCTCCGCTGCGGCTGTCAGTCATCCTCCATTCAGCATTCAAACTTGCCCACAGCCATATCACCCTGCAGCCCAAGACTGGTTGCCCACTGAAGCAAAGCAGGGTTGAGCCTGGTCAGTACCTGGATGGGAGACCTCTTGGGAAAACTAGGTTGCTGTTGGAAGAGGTGTTAGTGAGACCAGCAGGGGGTGCTCACCCTGTGGTCTGTGTGGGTCCTAATGCCCCAGTATAGTGACGGGGACACTATACTGTCAAAAAGCACCTTCTTTCGGATGAGACGTTAAACCGAGGTCTTGACTCTCTGTGGTCATTAAAAATCCCATGGCACTTATCGTAAAAGAGTAGGGGTTCTGGCCAAATTGCCCCCCTGGCCTTTGTCAGTCATGGCCTCCTAATAATCCCCATCCACTTGATTGGCTCTATGACTCTCTCTCCTCTCCAC
>NW_015505301.1:2576604-2580013 GCF_001515645.1 Sinocyclocheilus grahami
CGTTAGGCTAACCGAGACTTGTCATTTGCACTTATATATTGTTGCTCTTTTGTTAGTTTTGACTGCTTTTATTGTCCTCATTTGTAAGTCGCTTTGGATAAAAGCGTCTGCTAAATGACTAAATGTAAATGTAAGATTTGTTTAAAAAATAAAACATTACTTTAATGAATAAATCCGTATATAATCCATAAATTATTTTATTTACAAGTGTCATGTTTGTGATTTTCTTTCATGTAAGATATAGCTTCTGACCTTTAAATCAAAACATACTCATTATTTTATGGCATCAATTACTGTTTTATTTAATCAGAAACACAGTCTAAATGTTATTTGTGTAGGCTATTTTACTTTTAAGTTAATTAGAAGTAAGCCAACTGCACCCCCTAAAGATTAAAACTCCTTACAGAACGGGCATTAGGACCCGGGGGAGGCTGTCACTGCTGCCACTGCACATGCTATTTACTCTATCACACCGAACGCTCATTCTGTACCTGCATTCTCAGATTAAATGCAGCAATCCAAAACGGTCAATCTAATCATCATTCAGACAAAACTTTGCTTCAAGAATGAGCCACACTGCTGACCTGATCTAATCACTAGCACACCCTGAGCACATGCGAGTTAACGTATTCCTCTTATTGGCAAGACATATCGGCATAATATTTCATATCGGGCCAATTTCGATATCAGTCCGATAATATCGTGCATCCCTAGTCCTAAATTATGGAATAACCTTCCGGCCTACATCAGATCCGCCCCAAACCTTGTCAACTTTTAAATCCGCCTTGAATCTGTACCTTTTCTCCATGGCTTTCAGTATCCCTTGACTCATTTCAGCATTAATATCTTTTGATTCTAGCTTTTCTCCTCTATTTTATCTTATTTTAGGCTTTTATTTTATTATTTTTATTTAACTTCTCTAGTTTCTCTAGTGCTTAAATGCTTTGTGTCTTTATTGCCTGTTTCTTTTAGCCTTGTAAAGCACTTTGGTCAACACCAGTTGTTTTTAAATGTGCTATACAAATAAACTTGTATTGTAAATATTGTTAAAAATTTGTTTTTGTTTTTTTTTTACTTTTTATTCAAGGAATCTTTAAAATATTAGAATTTCCACTAAAATATTAAGCAGCACAATGATTTTTTAAAATATAAATGATAGTGAGAAATGTTTTTGTCTAGGATCGTGTTACACTGAAGGAGTAATGACTAGGGGTGCGCCGATCTGATATTCAGTATCGGTATAGGCTCCGATACTGCCATTTTTTGCCGCATCAGGGTATCGGTCAGACGAGACCAATCCTAATCCGATATTGTGCGTATACTATTCTGTTTGCTAAGCCCCATGAAAGGCACAAACACATTATAAAGCACCATAAAGTTTTCATGCACTATATTTCAAGTGTTCTGAGAACGTTCCATAGCTTAATGTGAGGTACAGATGAATATTTAAGTCAAGTTCTCCTAAACACTTCTCTCCGCTGCGGCTGTCAGTCATCCTCCATTCAGCATTCAAACTTGATATTTATAATTATATTTACTGTTTTTTCATTAATGAAATTTACAACAATACAAAGAGCAATGTGTAACATTTTACCATATTACACCTATTTACTTTTAGCTTTTTCCCCCCACTAAATAATGTTTTTTTCCCTCTATAAATGTTTAGATTTTATACAATTGTTGTGAACTCATCATTTTTGTAGAGTAACTTTTGCTGCTGAATTATCCACTAACCTAGTTTGAGTAATGACTGCTAAAAATTCAGTTTTTCTATCATGGGAATAAATACATTAAAAATAAATTTCTTTTAAATTGTAAAAATATTACTGTTTTACTGTATTTTTGATCAAATAAATGCAGCCTCGTAGATCACAAGAGACGTATTTCAAAGGTATTTTTTTTTATCTTACCCAACTCCAAACTTTTGAAAGCTAGTGTGTATATTGACTCTATACAAGTTCAAGTTATAATTTTTATATATTTCATAAAACATATAACTTGAATAGATTATAATTATGACCAATTCCAGTGTCTGATTTATTAAGTTTACAGGTGTATATTTCTTTGCCATTTGTTTGTGCAGAAGGTCCCTCACTTCTGGGATTGAGCCATATTTCCAATATCAGTATGAATGTCAATGAAACAGCCCTCACCACAGCAGGAATCAGCCACATAGAGACTCCTGATCCAGTTGAATCATTTGACATCACTGTTTGTCGAGTTGATGACCTGTTGGATGGCTGTAAGGTTAGTTTTTTTTAAGCAGTTCCTGAACAATTTTAAGTGATGCATTTGGGACATTGTTTTGTGATATTCTAAGGATTAATCCTAAGTGATATCTTTTTGCATTTGTGTGAATTTAAATATTGAATCTGGAAGGAAAATAAACTTCAATCATTGACCCTTTTTCACTTTCTTTTTGTCTTGTAGTTATATCTATGTGGCTTATCAGGAAAGAAACTGGAGAAACTACGGCGGATGGTGAACTCTGCCGGAGGGCTGCGCTTCAACCAGCCCAGCCAAGAGCTAACACATATAGTGATGGGTGAACCAGACCAGGGGGTCAAAGTCTTCCTTGACAAAGCCACTCACAGGTCAGTCTAAATCCATGTCAGGGTAACTAGTTAGAGGTCGACCGATTGATCGGCTGGCCGATTTTTGGCATTTTTTAATTAATCGGCACTGGCCGATTGTGCTGCAAATTAGGCCGATTTATAGGCAGGCACACTGGCGGGCAGCTAAGCATTGTTGCAGAACTCCCTCTGGCTGCATGAGACGGAGCAGCTCAAGCTCTGCAGGCTGCAGCAGCCCGCGACTTGTTCACACTAGGGCTGTGCGATTAATTAAAATCGTCATAAAATCGCGATTTGAGCTTACGTGATTTCTAAATCGCTTTATAGCACGATTTTCTGTGCCCCCGACCTCCCGTAGTATGCTAAATGGAGCACGTGAACAGAACAGACCGGGCGGGCATACAAACGTAACGCCAGGTTCACACACTCAGTCTGTGGTGTGTATTTTTTCCGCGCCCGTGTTAACGGATCAGAGCGTTCACACTGCACATGATTGCGGTCCAGCAGTGCGCTCCAGGAGTGGTGCGTCTGCAGCAGCCATGCTGCGATTGTTTCTGCACAGAGTCTATTTCTGCTGTGCTGCATGCGCTGAATTAAAGTGACATTGAAGTGACGCATTATTCGCGGTAAAAATAAACATGGATTGACACGGAAATTTAGTAATTACACCATAAATGCATATAATTAAAGTCTACTGTTTCACAGTCAACACATGGCTTTTTGGCTAGATTTAAAACAAGGAAAAGTGCACTTTTAGATAAACAAGGCAATAATAGATGGCACTCGTGGTGGTAGTTAAACAAAGTTATATTTATTGAGTTTAAACGTGAATATGT